>NC_065510.1:10269707-10569707 GCF_006386435.1 Epinephelus moara | reverse complement strand
TTGGTCAAAGGTCCAGCGTTCCTAAAAAAACTTGACAGACTAAAAGGCAATCAATTGCAAATCACAAGCATTGTGAGAATCTTCACGTCTGCCCCACACTGCAGCAAAACTGATGGAGTCCCTAATCTAAAGGTGGCTAAAACAGGCCTTATGAAAGATCGGAAACACAAAGGGCCATACCAGCTTAGTGCAAGTTTTAGCTCATTTTCTACACTTCAAATGCAATTCAACTAATTTGTCGTCCAAAGTTTAATGCTTCTTTGAGCTGACTTTCATTCTGCGCCACAATGAACGGTTGCATGAGTGATAGGACAGATTAAAACACTGAGAAACAGATGACAGAAGAGTAAAATATGCTTGCAACAGGGCTGCATGATAATAGCCCAAATTATAGAAAATAAGATTATAATTAATAAAACTGAAATACTCTCTCTCAAACTACAAAGTTGAAACAGTGTTTGAGCACTGCTTGAACAGAGACAGGTGGAATTTTGTGGTGGTGCGTCAATGCATCTCGCCCATTAAGGGGCTTATATTAGCACATCCACCTGGATGTTATACTTTCATCACTGCCGATCAAAGCTAATCGGAGCTGGAGCCTTAAATACCTGTGACTACCGCAGAGTTATTTGTCCCGGGCGTGAATGCTAAGTGAAACCTTTCCCATTAAATACAAAAGCCAGATGATAGTGGGTGTTAGTGTTATTTTGTCCAGCTGGAAAGAGGCTTTAGCAAACAGTATAAAAATGTATTTTATCTGTACCATTTACTCTTGTCTTATAACAGTCTACAAACCATTGTGCTTTTGTCAAACACTATTCCTGATAAACACCTGACTGGTCAGGCAGTTTGTTTGTTTGTTTGGGAGCACTTGAATTTATGCACCAGTGAAAGCCCTTCAAACTGCAACTGATGAAGACTAGATGACTGTAAAAGCTAAAATCGTGATCATAATTATTACACAATTTTAAGTTTGCAGCCCCAGTGTGCAGTGTAGTAAATGGACTAAAACTGCACTGAGACTGGTATGGTTCTGCAAGTAGGGATTCAGCACTCCCCTTGACCTTTAAATGAACCCCCTGAAACTTTGGACTCCTATGTAAATACAGCTTAAGCTGATCTACACAGAAGCTCTACAAACACTAACAACTAACCAACACATTAATCTATAAACAAACAGTGATTTACTGTATCTACTTACTTCCGGTTGAATTAAAATCCTCCCAAGGGAAGTCAGAGAGATATCTTCATTGTCAGTTTTATGTATTTATCAGTTTTGCTGCAGCTGGTGCAAAATGTACATTTTCAGCATCAAGTACATGCAATGCGCGCTTTAACTTGTTATTCTTGAAAAGCCTTCACTTTAAATATGAAAACAATTCAACAAGAATAAACAATGTTATTTTTATGACTGTGAGATTGTTATCACATGTGCAGAATGTATCAGCGACTACACAAGAAATGTAGTGCTGGCAAACGCCAGTTGATCCCAAAACGACGACAGGACTCTAGAGCCAGTGAAGAGCCAATTTTCATTGGTTGTTCACCGCCATCGGTCTGAGAGAGCCACTGTACAAGCTCCACTGAGGGTAAATGAGATGAAGATGGACAACATGTGTGGCGTTTCAGTTGTCAGTGCAGAGTTACAGATCAGTGGAGGAGTACAGTGTCCACATACTGAGAACACACAGATCAGGCCTGCGGGAGCTGATGTTGGCGACTAGACTAACATACGTACCTTTTCCTTCTCCCTCTCCTTTTTCTTCTCCTTTTCCCTCTCCTTTTTCTTCTCCTTCTGTCTCTCCTATTTCTTCTCCTTCTGCCTCTCCTTTTTCTTCTCCATCTGCCTCTCCTTTTTCTTCTCCATCTGCCTCTCCTTTTTCTCCTCCTTCTGCCTCTCCTTTTTCTTCTCCTTCTGCCTCTCCTTTTTCTTCTCCTTCTGCAGCTTTATTCTCCTGCATTGCCCTGACAAGAGGTGACGTCAGGTGGATAGTGAGAGTCAGAGCTGACTCCTTAGTGGTTGTCACAACAAGGGTTGCATCCCCTGGACACGGGGTCACTGTATACGTTCCAGCTGAACTTGCCTTTAACAAGAAGAACATAGAAACATCAGGAAAGCAAAGAGAGAGTCATGATATTCAAGAAACAAAGACCCAATTAAAAATCTGTTAAACATTTTTATAGAAAATGGTATAAAACAACTGTAGGTACTCAGTCCTACCTCCAACTGTTCGGATAACTTTTCAGACACTTGATTTAGCAGAGTGATGGTAGGCTTGTTGGAGCAAAGCAGCACCAGCTCCAGCTCCTTGTCACCCTTTAGCAAGAGTCCCTTGGCCACCAGGCCGACTCTCATAACTCCACGCAGGACACGCTCTTTCGAATCACTGCTTTTACTGTCAAGAGAAAAACCAAATGAAAAGAATTATTTAATCATTGATATAGAGAGGAAAAAATGTTGCATTAAAATATTTTAAATGGCAGATAATATACATTTTAAATTACTGGGACAACGGCAACGCAGCATTTACATGTTGCTCACCTCCCTGCCTCTGTTGGTTTTTTGACACCTTTCGCAGTATCCATCTGGTCAGAGACTGTCTTAAGGGCACATTCCACACGAGTGACAATTGTCTGCACTGCCTCCAGCTCCTCTGGTGAAGGATACACATCAGAGTGTTTGGCCATCACATGGCGATCATATGGCCCAGCGTGCACCTTAGGGGCTGCAGTGTCCTTAATTGGGAAATCAGAATAAGCAGGGTTTATATTGGAAAAATGAACAACAAAGTGTAGTTGAGAAAAAACATACCTTTAGTTTATACTGTAATCGTATATTAAATTATTTTTGTAATAAATAAATTATGACGAGTATTCATTAAAAGCAGTTCTGGCAGTCCTTGCCCAGTTTGTTGCTACGTAGATGTATTCCAGTGAAAAAGCAATATCATGCAATATGTGAAGTAAAAATAGAATTGGGAAGTATAATATTATTAGTTAGGAAGTGCATATTAAAAACACTTGGGGGAAAAAACATGCACCGGATAGAGCTTTCACGCAAGAGGAAGAGCAATCTTTTTTAAGTACAAAAGAAACTGGAAAACATTACATGTTCAGTCTTATCGTGGCGTTTTGAAGAAGTGGATTAAATGACTCAAATTAAGAAGACAATGGAGTATCATGTCTGTGCGGGACGATTTACACGAACCTCATGTGGCCGACTGTCCTCAACATGCTCCATAGCAGCAATGTAATCATGATATTGTCTCAGCTCCTCCTCGTAGCACAGGCAGTCATACCAGTAACGGAGTTCCTCATATCTGGAGGGAGGAAATGACAAAATCAGGACAGCTGTGAAGACCAGCTCCAGTGTTCAAGCCTATCCCATCTGACATTGGGCGAGAGGTGGGGTACACCCTGGACAGGTTGCTACAGCTAACACATAGAGACAGACAACCATTCACACTCACATTCACACACCTACGGGCAATTTAGAGTCACAAATTAACCTAACCTGAGTGTCTTTGGATTTTGGGAGGAAGCTGGAGTGCCTGGAGAAAACTCACGCTGACACAAGGAGAACATGCAAACTCTGCACAAAAGGGCTCCCCCACCCTGGGTTTGAACCAGGAACCCTACAACTTCCAATTGCTTTGCCTTTATCTCAGGATCGATCATCACATACTTGATTTAATGTAAAACTCCTTAGCTGGCCAAAAAACTGGAGAAACTCTGCAAAGCTGTGCCTCTCTCCTGGGTACCAGCCAGTGCAAGATAATCAACATGAATCAATAAATATAGTAGTTCCAGCACACACCAGGATACTCAGGTTGTCACTTATTATTATCAGCTTACATTGAAAGCAGAAAAGCAGCACCCTACTTAGCTGGCCATTCACTACATGCTGTGTGTGTAACGTTACCTTTCAAAATCATGCGGGAGGAGACGGTGGCCCTGTTGTATGAGGCTGTCCCAGTACAGCAGCTCCTCATACGCCTGATGCTCATCCCACTGCCCTGCAGCTGCCGCCATGCTGTCACGACTTCCGGGCCGACGCTACCACCTCTTGGAGAAAGAAGAAACCTTCATAAGTCTGTGCACAACTGGTAACGTTGAATACAGTAACAGAGAAAAGCCTGGACACAGTTAACCATTCAAGACGGCCTGAAAGTGTCCAAACTTTTGGAGCTCTAACTTGCAGTATACATTCAAGCTAAATGTAATGAATGATATTAGCTCAGTAATCCACATCCATGATCTACTGTTAGCTAACAAGCTAACGTTCATAAGAAACTCTTCAGAATACAAATAAACAGAGATGCATGTGTAGTTTGGTGCGTCACAGATTAAACACATGATCTAACACAGCTGTCCAACGACGCTGTAATTTACCTCCCCAACCTACTGAACAAAGGTACTGCGACAAACTGTGACAGCGCACGTTAGCTAATGTTTATAGCCATGACCGCCCCCTTGATGCTAGCGAGCTAGCTAACGTTACTCAGCATGCCGCTGCCGTTTTTGCCTGTCGTCCAATAGAGGTGTCGTTTTTGCACAAAACCGCTTTATTTTGTTGAAGTTTCATAGTGAAGTTAAGTCTTACCTGTAACAATAAGCGGATAAAGGTGTAGACCTTTATAGTGTAGTGTAGCTGTTGACCTAAGGGCCGCCCGAAGATGGCTTCCTCTTCTTCTTCTATGGTTTTACTGGAAAACCAACGTTAAATGCCGCCACCTCCTGTGCTGGAGTGTGTAACGTCCATTCTGTTGCTATGGCAACAGCCTGGGTCCCTACTTCCTGTCAGCTGCCAAGGAAACTATAAAAGTTTTAGTTTTTTGTCAGGAAATACACTTGGACCCATTTACACAGTCCATGAAGAAGTTAAATTCTTAAACCTGTTTCATGGAAATATTATGCAATATTATGCTCATATTCAGATTCATACTTAAATTTTAGGTTTCCACCAGAATATGTTAACATGCTTTAATGTAAACAACAACAACAACAAAAAAAAAACACATTATTTTTTATATACTGTCTGCCTGTAAGATACCGCTCTATTTTTCTATCTTCATGGGTCATTTCCATAGGAGTGTAAGGTTGTTTCACTGGAATTACATTGCTATGCAACAGCATGGGTCCATGTTTGCCTCTGTCAGCTGATGTCATTCACATACACTGCAAAACATTCCAGCATTTGCATGGTTGTCATGACTCTTACACATGTTAAATCAAAAAATGAAAACTAAAGGTCTGTAAAAAAGACATTTTTTTGTTTTGTTTTTTACTTTCACAGTATTTATTAAGCACCAATACCTGCTTTATTTATAAAATGACCGGGAAATCTGACTTTTCACAACATAAATAAAGCCCCCTGAGCCTGTGTGTCCCCTATCTCTAACAGATCTTTGATGCGCCTACCCCCTTTCATGAATCTACCATCCTGTTAATCAATCTCTCTCTTTTTACGCTCAGCTTCATACAACCTATCAGCACAGGGTCAACTGCTTTCTTGCAGATATAGGTCTCACATTTACACTATCCTTTTCATGGTGTAGCCTTTACCATAAACTGTTGGTGTATACCTACATCCATGGTGTATATGCCTGAAAATGACATTACTACACAACCTTCTAAAATAAGGGAAAACACTGCCAACAAAGAAAAAGACCAGAGAAGCTGGGTTTTTGTGGTGTTTGTAAAGTGATGGTATGAATATTAGGCTAACATCAGTACACTGTAGGTTTAAAGAGTGGGAGTAGTTATAATATAGGTGAAAAATTACCAAGACAAAAGTTAATGTCATCTGGTGGGGTTGGATCTGTAAGCAAGAGATTAGTTTATCACTTGGAGAGCCAATTAGTTATTTATTGTAGAAGTAATTCCTCTCCTAACCAATAGATGGTGCTAAAGCTACACTCAACACATGAATGAAATCGCCATGCATCTGGACTGCTGCAAACTTCAGATTTATTGCAATTGATCTTTTTTTTTTGGCCATTGGATAGCCTAATAGTGGTCTATGTTTTTATTATACTGAACAAAAAATTTAAACCCACCACTTTTGTTTTGCTCTCATTTTTCACAGGTTTAATTTAATGATCTAAGACTATTTTTTTTTTTTTTTTTTTAAATTACTCAATAGGTATATTTGTGTCACATTCTGGTTGCAAATTTGTTAAAATCTGTGTTCTCCTTTTCCAATATGATCCATCTACATGACAGGTGTGGCATATCAAGATGCTGATTAACCAGCATCATTACTACAAAGGTGTGTCTTAGGATGGTCACAATTAAAGGCCACCCTAAAATTTGCAGTTTGATCACACAACACTACAGATGTCTCAAATTTTGAGGGAGCTTGCTATTGGCATGCTGACTGCAGGAATGTCCATCAGAGCTGTTGCATGTCAACTGAATTTTCATTTCACCACCATAAGACGTCTCCAATGTCGTTTACAATAATTTGGCAGGACATTCAACTGGCCTCACAAATGTAAATCACGTGTAACCACACCATCTCAGGACCTCCAAATCCACTCTCTTCACCTGCAACATCACCTGAGACCAGCCACCTAAACAGCTGATGCAATAATTGGATTGCACAACCGAAGAATTTCTGCACAAACCACCAGAAATCATCTCAGTGAAGCTCATCTGCATTTTCATCCTCCTCTGCAGGGTCTTGGCCCTGACAGCAGTTTGTCATCGCAACCACCCTCTTGGGAAGTTGTGAGGCCAGTTGGATGTACTACTGCCAAATTCAGGGAAACAACATTGTTGACGTCTTATGGTAGTGAAATTAACATTCAGCTCATGAGCAACAGCTCTGGTGAACATTCCTGAAGTCAGCACGCCAGTAGCAAGCTCCCTCAAAACTTGAGACATCTGTGGCATTGTGCTGTGTGGTCAAACTGCACATTTTAAAGAGGTCTTTTACTGTGACCATCCCAAGGGACACGTGGGTATTAATGATGTTGTCAGCAGCATTAATACCCAGCATCCAGCATCATTAATATCAGCATCTTGGTATGTCACACCTGTCAGGGGGATGGATTATCTTGAAAAAGGAGCAGTGTTCACTAACATGGATTTTAACAAATTGTTGGCCAATATCTGAGAGAAATGTATCTGTTGAGTGCATAAAAGAGGTTTAGATCTTAACTTAAACCTGTGAAAAATTGGAGCAAAAGCCAACATTTCTGTTCAATATGTTAAGTTTTACATAAAAAGCTTTGATGGCTGAGATAGTCGGTCAATTGATTTTGAGAGAAAATAAATATTTTTCTCATTTGAAGTAGAATATACACCCTTGGGGCATGAAATCCACTCAGAAAGAGGGCACCCCCAGTGGCATCCCAAAAGAAAATACGATCTAGTTAGATTTTCTAGTAGCTTAGTCATGTGCTTTTACGTAGGCCTAGTACAGATCTACATTAAGTAGGCTAGTAGTATTGTAGTTTCGACAGCGTGCTATTGTTATTAACTAGCTAGCAATCATTAGCATTGCTGGCTATCTAGAATTAGCCAACATTTTTTGGCAAGCATACTAGAGGAAAGCATCCTGAAATATAAACCATTAGCCTTTAGGAAAGGCTACAAGACATCTAGATTGGATGTCTTAGGGTTGATGGATTGGGGTTGAGATTTTACTTTGTTATAGTTCCTTAGATTGCTTGTTAAAGATATCATCTCTGTGTTATTACAATGTAAATAACCATTTTACCAATTTATTTGTCCCAACAGTGTGTTGGTTTATGCATCATCAAAAACTCATATCCAAATATTTTTTAATTTTACAGTTAACTGACTTTGTCTTCCTCCATCTTCCCCTACTAATTTATCATTTATACATATTCCAGATTGTGAACAGAGTGCAGATGCTTTTGTGCCAGCTACATACCAGTACACTGTTGTACGAGCACTTCAGACTGAGTCATCTAGACACATTTGTCTGTTTCCAACTAGTTGCAATTGGCGGAAATGAGCTTTTCAGGCCTGTGGAATAAGAAGGAAAAAATGTTGCAGCTGCAGAACACGTGAACATGGCTGGAAAGAGATGATGCAGGGGAGGAAAAAGCTAAGCTACAAAGCTAATGATAATAGTATTTCATTAAAGCACCACCCCTAATCTAAACTCGACTCACATTGGAGCCAGACTACCTGCCTAGACACTTGCCCTAGTAAGGAAATGGCAAATGAATCAGTCTTGAATCAAAAAGATTTGCTCAACAATGTTCTTGATTTATTATGTTATTATCCGCATGACCTTCATGGAAAGTCCTTTTCGATCCGTCATTGTTGTCATACGGGAAGTGAAATGCAGAATGAATCAGCAGGTAATCCCTGCTGCAGATCTCTCTGTTCTCAGAGTAAATTCTTAACAACATAGTCATGCACAATCCAGGTTTTTATCTTTAACACTCAGGAAAGAAGGCAGAATAATTAAGTCCAACGATACAAAATTTAGTGCTATAATTTCACTGTAAAATCAGTTAAAGTAACATTGCCTTAAAGCACTATCTAGCCCAGGGCTCTGCAACCTTTGCCATTAAAAGAGCCATTTTTGACCAAAAATAATTTGAAAAAATCTGTGTGGAGCCGCAAAACATGTTTGAGCCTTATAATCAAGGTAAATAGCCTATTAAGTCTAAATTAGCGTATACTTATGGTCTAAATAAGCATTTGTTAATATGTTTTACCACAAGGTGGACACTGTGCAGGGCACTATTAATAATTATCTGGTACTTAAATTTTGCAGAGCTGGCAGTGAGAGCAAACAAATCTGTCCATACACTACTACATTCTCTATTTTATTCAATTTACTTTTTTGGATTTGGCATCCATAGCTAACCAGCCACTGCTATCGAGGTTCAGCAACATTTGGATTCATAGAATGAATTTCCATAGACTTCTTTTCTCAAAGGCTCAAGGAGCCACTGGACAGGGGCTAAAGAGCCACATGTGGCTCCGGAGCCACAGGTTGCCTACCCCTGATCTAGCCAGATTAATCTATATCATATGTACTATATTTAACAGTTGGAGAACTTCACCACTGTATGCAGTGTAACATATTTGTGAACTATACAAATATCTTCCTCCTCAACTCTGACCTATTTTATAGGAAAATAGAGGAAAAGTACTCTAGCAAAAAATTAGAGTAAAACTTAGTCACATTTCATTGCTTTATTTACATTCAATTTAAGGTTCTATACATATCCTCAGTAAATTGAGGGTACCATTCAAGTATTAACTTATAAAATCTTACATTATTTCACATAAAGCACTGTATAAACAAGCATATTTAAACTTAAACATACATAAACTCCACAGTTTTTGAATATTTATAATCCTTCGTAGAATACATTCAGCAGAATAACTAAAATTAGGAATACAATCTAAATATTCTGGGTTCATCTGGAGCTCCCCCTGGTGGTTATACTGACACAGCTCAATTTTTCCACATTCATCCAATGTAGGAGCAAATCACTGTGCAATTTGTTTTTTACTTCCAAAGATGGTGAAAATGAACTTTTCAGAGAAATAAAACCAAATAAAACTCAGTCCCTCTTTAAGTATCACTCCTGCAAATCTTAGAGTCTTTCAGGACAGAGTGTTTTTAGTACTGCAGTCATATAATGTGGCCTTCATCTCTGCCCTTTGTTACTATGAGTTTCCAAATGAGAATACAAAAATAATGGTAAGGAATGTTCACTTATTGTAAGTAAACAGTAGAAAGTTTATGTGCAAAATCATAGCATTAGCTAGCTTCCATTTGTAAGGTCAGACAATGAACTCACTTGTAAACCTTTGTGGAGTATGAAAGATATATTTTGATTGAATAAGCATTTCTGAAGTGGACCAGCCGAGAAATGTCAAACTGCATGTCTAATCTGATCGGCTCCAAAGCCACAAAGTTAGTTCCCTCCTCATGCTTCTACGTGGGTCTCTCTTTCTAAATGTTTTCAGCCGTAGAATTCTTCATATGCCCGATGACTTGGTGACACAGTACATCCACAGTAGGGTCCTTCTCTCGGCTCAAACTTGGTTGACGTCATTCTTCTCTGAGCTGGGGAAAGAGGTGGGCTCCCAGCGGCCTAAAATATTACCCCTCAGTCCCGCCTGGCACTTAACGATGAGGTAGATTTTGCGGAGAACGGTGCGGCGCAGCAGGATGTAGACCCAGGGGTCAAGGATCTGGTTCCACGTGGCCAGCCTCACACCCATCACCATCAGGGTTTTATAGCTGGACAAGTCCTCTCCGATGGTTCCTGTGTAGGAGCGGATCGCTGATATCAGGCCAAAGATCTGCAGGCATGAAAGATGTGACTGTAATTATTACATGATGAGGAAGAAAAAACATTGCATTGATAGAAAAGCTGAAATGAATCAGTTCTCATGGTGATCTTGTTTATTTTGATGTTTTGAGGTTCCTGATGAGTGCAGTCATTTTGGTATTCAGCCATGGATACACCAATATTGCTTTTGCATGATCACATTACAACTAAAGTGGGTTTATAACAAAAAATAAATAATAACTGTCACTATATCCTGACAGCAGTAGCCTAAATAAGGCAGATTATCTCTGTTATCATGCTCTAGTGCCTCCTCAAAGTGCAAAGAATCATGACATCAACCAGTCAGAGCTGAGGAGTCTCTAATGCAGCTGTCAATCATGTCAATCACTGCTAATGAACTGCAGTCAAACTGTCAAACTAGGCAGCAGCACCTAACAAATATTGAAGATTCTGTTATTGGATTGCCTATTTCTTGTTTTCAGAAACATATTTTAGTGTACTGTTAGGCTGTAACATGAGAAAGATTGCCGCAGCTGGTGGGCGTTCCTTCGTTTTTGCTTTCAACATGGTGGCCGGGTCACAAATTTTGCCATGTTACAGCTAAACTGCACACTAAAATTCTTTTTTTTTTTCGATAACTACTTATCCTGTTGGGGGTCATGGGAGGGCTGGAGCCTATCCCAGCTGTCACTGGGTGAGAGGTAGGGTACACCCTGGACAGGTCGCCAGACTATCGCAGGGCTGACACATAGAGACAGACAACCGTTCACACTTGTGGGCAATTTAGAGTCACCAATTAACCAAACCTGCATGTCTCTGGACTGTGGGAGGAAGCCGGAGCACATGGAGAAAACCCACGCTGACACGGGGAGAACATGCAAACTCTGCACAGAGGGGCTCCCCCACCCTGAGTTCGAACAGGAACCCTCTTGCTGTGAGGCAACAATGCTAATCACTGCACCACCATGCCACTGTACACTCAAACATGTTTCTGACAGGAACAGTAACAGAATCTTGATTCATATTTGATCAGCGCTGCGTAGTTTAACAGTATGACCGCAGTTCAGCAGCAGTGATTGATGATTGACAGCCGCTCTCTCTGAAATGGCCTGTGATTGGCCAAAGTCTCACGTTAGATTTTCTAAAGCCTACACACAGAGATAAGTGAAGGGGCGGACGCCTGGAGTTCTCTTAGAGCATTTGAATTACAATACGTTTAAAGTTTATGATGGGATTTTTGACAGCAAAATTAAACTGGCTACACCACCTTTGAATATTAGGATTTACTTTTATTTTTGTGAGCATGGCAGCACAGATGCACCTGTGTGACATGTTAGGGTAAGATAAGCACTTCAGACCTACCTTTAGGTAATTTAGTGTTTTAAAAATCTTCCCTCCTGCCCGCCATAGTTGGGTGTGACTGTAACTTTACCTGACAAGCCACGCGCCTGAACTGATGAAAGGTCAGGCTCGGCTTCTCCTTTCCTTTTTGAAAAAAAGACTAAAACTGGCTGGACTGAACTGCCCTCACTGCCTGGCATTTGTTGACTCCAATGCAGTTTTGATAGAATAATAATATGGCAGAATCACCAATACTGATATCAATAAATTATTAAAAGCTGTCACATACTATCATGTAAGGAAGAGCAATGTGTCATGTGAATTCTTAAGTCACATGCAAGATGGTTTTAAAGGTAACAGCTGCAGAGATGCAAATAGTGCACGCACCACAAGGAGTGTTCATGTACCCTGAAGGTGATCTAATGTGAGATGGACTGCGTTTTTTTCAAATTGACCGTATTGACAGTGGAGCGGATACTGAGAAGAAGACTGTGTGTATAATTACTGGAAGTATTGATCTGCCCTCACTGCTTCAGAATCTGTTTGTTAGAAGACCCTTTTTTCCTGTTGATGGCACAGTACACTGGATTATTACAGTTTCCCATTTACTTGCCATTGATTAAATAGATTTTTTTTTACTGTTTCAGGTCTAACTGAGTCCCTCTCTTTGATGATTATTGTTTCCACAACATAAAAGGAATAAATGTCCCAGAGTCTGTCTCTGGTCTTCACCAGTGTCCTAATGCAGAGGCTGTTTTACATGCTACTAGATCCAGCTACAAACCGCACAGTCTTATGTTTTGTTTTTAAAAATGACAACAATATTTTTCATCTGTTGCTAACGCTGCACTCGTATTAAGTGACATAATCCTGGTAGATAATCCTTTCCACAAATGAGGGCAGTAAAAATATTTAAAGTCCCAGCACATTCACACAGGTGTTTTCAGTTACTCTTGTAAGAGCCACGTTCAATCTCAAATTGGTGTGCACAGATTCGCTACAGTTTCTGGGTTGAAATACGTGCTTTTTTGAAACAGTTTGCAGCTTGTTTTGAGGTTTGTTTTCCCCCGTTTGGTTGGAGCGTCAGAGGGGTTACCCAATCACAGATCCGACTCATTGTACTTACATTATTTGTTAACATGTCACACTTTATTTGGCAATGTGAACATATGTTCCACATGTCAATGAAGCCCGTTTGAATTGAATTAAATGAACCCCAACATACTAAAAGGCAGTGTGCTTGCATAACACAAGATGGTGTTCAACACATTTTGCCATGTTTTGTTAAGGCTGAACACAGTCAAGGTTGAAGTGGAGTAAAGCTAGGCTGGGAATTACATGCTGTCAGCACACTATAGGCACCACTGTAAATGGTGTAAATTGGCCCATCCTTACAGGTGCAACAAAGCTGACAAGACAGTGAAAGAGCTGTTAATCAAGCACAGTCTGTACACCAATCAGGCAACAATGAGTGATCATGATTATAGTGAGCTGATGCTGCTTTCTAAAGCTGATACTGGCTTGTACAGATAACAGCCAGGCTGCACTAATACTTTTTATAGTGCTTTTACTAATGCAAACTGAATTAAAGGTGATGTGACCTCATTATGACCTGACTGTATGCTTCCCTCTCATTGTACTTCCTAATACTCACCAGCAGAGGACTCCAGCAGATACATGAGGTGACCATGATGCCGACCAGCTGCACCACCATCTCTATGTCATGGGACTTGGATGAATGAAGGGAGCCCGGCTGCCTCCTGAGCCGAGCGAGCACCAGCGTCAGTCCGCTGATGGTGTTACACACCAACGCCACAGCTAGTGAGGTCAAACCCAGTCCAGAGAAGAGCGTCACAAATGCCACGTCCACCTCCTGAGTGTCACTGAGCACTTTAATGAAACACCAGGTCCCTGGGTCCTGGTAGGAGTAAGAGCCCAGCTGAAAGCACGGCAGCAGGGCCACACACAGAGCCGCCAACCAGATGATTGACAAGCAGATCTTTGCTCGGGTTTTGGTGACCAGGGATGAGTGCAGCAGCGGCTTGGTGACACCCAGGCAGCGCTCAGCAGCCATGGCACAGCCCATGAAGAGCGGACACAGGCCAAAGAACACCATGCTGCCACCCAGGAACTGACACATCCCATCAGAGGAGTTAAAGTCCTCAGGGTGCACACCTCCAGAGAGGTAGAGCCGGAGAACCAGGGTACCAGGGATCACATGGCCGATGAAGTCCGTGATCACCAGTGAAGTGGCAAACAGAAGGAACGTGGCTTTGGTGCGTCGGGGCTGACGGGAGTAGGCATTGGCCAGGATAAAGAGAGCCACAATGTTGGAGATAATGCCAAGTGTCATGGACAACACAACAACAATGACGCCACTGGTGGTGGGCTGCACCAAGGTGAGGTTTCCCTGCTGCGATAGCCCTTCAACAGCCACCCTGGCCTCCACCCTCCCTCCACTGTCATTAGAGAAACGGGGGAGAAGCGGGGGGGCTGAGGAGTTGTAGTGGCTCAGAGCTAACATCACTGTACTCTGAAGGTCCGTAGGTCCATAGTTAAAGGAGGCTGCAAAAGAGAGAAGATCAAATGAGATCAACACAAGGGTTTAGGTTTCGTTTCAATGTTGAAGGGGACACATGTGAAATTGGGGGTTGAAGGTCATCTACCAGAGAATTTTGAGCGTCAGACACCTCATTTCCTCCATTCTGGTGATTTTTTATGCTCCAATATGTACATTTTCTGCATCATTTAGTGGTGTAAATGTCTTTAATTTTGTGTTCCTAATATTGAGAAAGACGTATCCCCTGCAACACCCAAGAAATCTACACAAAAGGATCAATGCATAAGTACAATACTGTTGTTTTGCTTATATTGAAAGGGTAATCTTTAAAAACTACAAAAGTTACATATATACACGGAAAAATAAAGAAAAAAACTGAATAAATGAGTGAGGAAACATTGCACATTTGTCCGTACGGGGCTCAAGTGCTCAATAAATGGTATTATGAGTACGAAAATAATGTGCATCATGCTATGGTCATAGTGACCAGATCTCAAGCTACATGAACATCTATAGAAGATTTTAGAGCAACGCCTAAAACATCTAATGAGGGATTTCATTTCGAATGAATGGTGTTCAGTCCCTCCAGTTGAAGACATACACTTGGAGGATCTATAACATGGAGCACTGAAGTTGTTGTGACAGCTAATGGCAGCCAAACACCAAGCTATGAAAACTGAATGAAAAGTCTTTTCATTCAATTTGTAACGATGCAAGCTGTATTTTCTTCATACCTTTTACCACAAAGGTTAAGGGACTTCTAACTTAAACAGTTAAATGCATACTTCTACAAATTCCTCAAAGATAACTGAGGATCTAACTATACCTGTTTTTTTTTTGTTTTTTTTTACTAAAATCCCCTTTGAACCTGCTTGACAGCTGTTCACCCTGCGTATGATGTCCAGCCTGACGCATCAGAGCAAAGCACAACTGACAGAGCTGTGGTGTTATATGATGGAGAGTGGACTGTGATCACTCAGGTGTAGTGTGGATGGAGGTCAAACACAGGTCATAAACAGGACACTGCTCCCAGCAACACACCAACAGAAATCAATATATTAAACACACTACAGCTGAGCTTTGGATTAAGCCAGGGATACTCAACTTGCTCTGCCCAGGGGCCACTTTTGCAGAGTGACAGTTGAGCAGGGGCCAGTTAATAAACAAACATTAAAACTTGTTATCAGTATTTATAATAAATGAATTGTTTTAACCTATCCTCGCTCATCTTTGCCAAGAAGCAAATCCAGTCACAATGACTTCTGACAGGTCAGGTGCACACAAGTGGAACTGGGGGCTTAGCTCAGACTCCTGTCAGGGGCGCTGTGGGGATACTCCCCGCACTTTTATTTTTAAATAAAAATGATCTATTTTGATGCTTTTTTAATCTACTCTGGTGCCTTACTTTTATTCAAAGTGTAGGAAAAAATCCTAGTCCGATAATACAATTTTTTTTCAGACTGAGTTTTAATACTTTTAAAAATCTGATTATTTTGTAACCCCCCCTCAGGATGAATAAAAATTGAGGTCCAGGGTGATGTAATGAAAGACCAATAACTGGTTTCTGTTTCTGAGCAGATCGTGTTCTATATAGACATCAGATTATTTAAACAAACAAACAAACAAACAAACAAACAAAAACATAATGTCTTGCTCTGTACAATTTCCCACTGAGCAATCTGTTAGTTGTGGAGGTAAAGCCTTAAGATGGTGGATTTGCTCCAGCTCCAGCAGAATACTGTGCACTTTTGCAGGGTGCAAGAAAGTATGAACAGGACCTCTTAATAACTTAGGCTATTTTTCTCTTAGCAAAAGAACTTAATTCCATCATTAGCTTTAAAAATACTAAATGACTTACCACTACATAGTTCAGATATCCTTCCCGGTCCAACTGAACAATAAGACAATACTTTCACTTGTCAGATATCCACAGATAGAAAAAGTCCACGGAACAGATGAAAAAAAAAAAGTCTTTTCCCTGAGATCGGAAATCACGTTTGTCTTTGATTAAGTCCAATGCATCGCTGTCTGCAGTATTTCCCATGGCTGAATGTGTCCGGCTGCTTCATGGTGGCTTGAAGGTTGTAAAGGATCCCCACTGACACTGAAATACCGAGGCATGTTTTTATGTGCCTTCAGTCTGTGTGGGCGTCTCTGCTGCCGAGCTGTGCACCCCCCCCGCACACACACACACACGCACACACACACACTCAAGTTCACGTCTCATCCTCTCTGCTGCGCTTCTTTGTCGCTTCTCTCTGTTTATATTAACTGTACGGACAGTAAGCGCGCTTTAATGCTGTTACTCACTTTATGTGTCACATAGGTTTCCAAGAAATTATCTCAAATTGGCCTGTTTTATCTTTGTGTACACTAAAGCTACTGTACAGCCGCTGTCACCTTTTAACAGTGGCGACCCTAAAGGGGGGGACAGTTACAGTTTCTGCCCCCCACCCCCTATATTATGGCTAAGGGACAAGTGGCAGCTATTTTCACAGGGGTCCCTTGAGGTCTCTGCTCAAGATATCTGAATGAAAAAGGGTTGATATGGTGTCACATAAAACCTGCATAAAAAAGTAGAGCAGACCGAGAGCAGGTGATGATATAGCCTAGCTACCAGCGGCGTGGTGATCAGGATGTTAACACAAGCACCCAACGCACTGAACACAGACCCCATGAACATCTTAATAATGCTGGGATCGGGAGATCACTGAGTCAGTGGTGTCCCATATCAAGCCAACACATTCTTACTCTGACCTCGTCACATATCAAGGTTTGGTCACCGACTTCCCACATCCACATACGACATTTAGCGTTTACATACAGTTTCTTTCAAAATAAATGCACTACATCAGCACAAGAACACTAACTTATGTTTTTTCCCTCCAGTAACTAACGCACATGGTTGGGTTTAGGAAAAAAGAACAGGGTTTGGCTTTAGAATCCTGCAGGACGCAAACACCGCTCTCCTGGGTAAAAGTTGGTGCTTGTTGGACCCATCCACCACCACTCCTGCCCACCCTACTTGAACTTTCTCCACCTTAACTCTTGTTCTTGATCCTGCTGCGTTTCCCCTTGACGCCACCGAGCACAGATACACGATAACGGCAACCGGCCGCATAACATGCCGACGTTAAAGGATGACTTTTTTCGTCAGTGTCTGCCACCTCAAGTCACTGCCCTAGTGCCAGATGTCAATGACTTTGGAATGAGACCGGGTTGGTCAAGCCTGTTGCAAGAAATCTTGGTGTCATGTTTAATAGTGATTTATGTTTTGAATATCATATCACTAAGCTTGTCTAATTATGTTTTTATCACCCCAGAAAAACTGCAAAAATAAGATCTATTTTAACTTTTAGAGATGCAGAACAGTCTTAACAAAAAACCTTTAAATGATTACAGATTGTACAGAACTCAGCTGCTGTGCTTTTAGCAAGAACCAAGAAGTGATCACATCACACCAGTTTAACCCTCTTTACACTGGCTCCCTGTCTGTTTTGGGATTGATTTTAAGAACTAACTCATTAATTTTAGGGCTCTTCACAGCCTGGCTCCAAATTACATTTCAGACCTTTTAATCCCTTATGAACCTTTGTGTAGTTTGAGATCCTCAGGCAGAGGTCTTTTGTCTGTTCTGGAGTCCAGGCTGAAGACAAAGGGGAACAGAGCTTGTGAAATCAGGGCCCTGAGCCTTCTGGATAAAGGCTGTCTGAGTCACTGTCTTTTTTAAAGTCTTTCCTAAAAATGTACTTTTATTGAAGACATATCCTGATTTTATTTGAGCTGTCTGTTTACTTTATTGTTATCTTGTTTATTTTAATTCTTGTTTATTATCTTGATTTTGGGTTTGTCCTTATTTTATTTCTTTTACTTTGGAGACATTTTAGCTGGTTTCATTCTGCTTGTGTTTTACACACGTTAAGTTTTATTGCAAAGCACTTTGTAACTGTGTTTTGAAAGGTGCTAGTCCTCCCTAAACCTGAGAAGGCTTGCACTTAGTAAATGTTTTGTTCCTTGCAATCATTGTACTCCTTCAAACTAAAGCTATTTTTCTTTTTGAGTAAAAGGACAACCAGACTAACCGAAGAACAATCATTTGCTTAACATGTATAGACCCATAACTCATTAAAACAGGATTGTTGTGGAACTCAAAATGTTAACTGTACTTGTATTAGTCTATGCACATCAGATAATTAGTAATATTAACTGACACCAAAGTATATCAGCATGCAATTCCGTAACTCTACATATTGACATAGCATTTAATTAGCCTATATCCTCCTTCAGCAGCATAATAGAATTCCTGATATTCAGTTATGGCTTTTGGCTTTGGTGTGCCATCCCAAGATTTTAATGCAGCCCCATTGGCAACCCCTGTGAAAATTGTTTTGGGGCGCCACTGCCATTTAAACTTAACTGAAATGTTTAAACGTGCAGACTTGCTCATGATGAAAAAAGTCTGCACATTACTGGCACATCCACGAACTTGAAGAAGAGCATTAAGCTCGAAATGTCACTTGTGGATGTGCCAATAAATTGCACTTAAGGGAGCAACAGTGTTGTTTATTGCTTTTCTTTTTTGTCCAGCACCTGCCTTAAATGGTTTTTGGATGTGCGCGACTGCTAGTTTTTCATGTCAGACTTGCTCATGACACACACAAGGCTAGGACTGGATTTTCCTCATAACTAGTTGTAGACATTGTTCAGCTTTTTTTGTGCGGCCTGGATCGATGTGAACAGATTCAGTTTCATAGACTGCATTCTTTTTTTTCTTTTTGCTGTTTGATGCACAATCTGTGCTCAAAATAACCTCTGAGGTATCGGTTTTCCAGAAAGATCCAGTAGAAGCTGTTTATCAGTATGCTTTTAGAGGGGTTTTCTATTTCAGTTCTCTGAACAAATGACCTCAGTGCAAAGGAGGCAGGTCTATTATTTAGAGTTCAGTCAAACTATTAGATGTGGTCAAATGATGAGGTATTTTGTTTTGCATTTGTATTTTTCATCCAAATACTTACATGTTGTGAAAACCCATAGGAAAAGTACGGAAAACTCATATTCACCCTCATGGAAGCTCCAGATGTTCCTCAAGGACTGTAATGTTTGTTCTGAAGGTTTTTGCAGCTGCATTACGGAAAACATGTCAAATTTTTCATCTGTTTGACTGACAGGGAAAACCACAAGGAGCCATAATGCATTTCTGATTCTGGTCCTCTCACTGCATACTGGGGACAGGTGGTCATGTTTGCTTTCATTTTACGGGGACCTGGCAGCCAGCTGGACACATTCTTGCACACGTTGTGGTTTGGAAACAGGGTTAAAGCAACATCTCAAATTGGCAGCCTGTTTACAGGACAGAGGGCCGAGGTGGGCACTGACATAAAAATTGGTTTATTGAAAGGGAGGCACCTGCAGGAAAAGTACTACTGGTTGGCAGCAGTGTGATAAGTCAAATCAAAAATGTCTAATACAGAAACATTGCTCATGAGGTGAGGTGAGGTAAGGTGAGGTGAGGTGAGAGCTCGCCTATTGAAGCACATTTGTTTTGAAGCACTGAACGTAACTTTGACTAAACAAGAGCCTACAGCCATGACAGCAGCTCTTAGAAGGATGTACTCAGGTGCAGCTTTGCATTTGAGCTCCATGCTGACGTTAGCATGCTGACATGAGGCATTTCTAACACAATGAAAGTGCTTAATTGGGCATATTTAGCAGGTGTGATGTTTATCATATTTACCATTGTTTAACAGCTTTCAGCATGCTAACGTTTGCTAATAAGAACTAAACACAGCAGCCTACAGCTGAGGCTGATGTGAATATAACAGATCTGATACATTAGATCGGCAACATGTCATCTAGAGTAGACTCCCATCAACATGCCCCCTTTTAAGAAGAAAACTACAGTGTACACAGAGGAGGATGAAACATGTCTCCAAATTTCTACTTTAAACACAAAAGTTTGAATTAATGATGTAATGCCGAAGAGTTGCTGTGAAGCTGGTTGCACCAACGATGAATGCAAAATTGCTGATCTCTGATTTGTTTCTCTGCTGTGTCATAAAAAAGACAGGAGATAGCAGCTCGAGCTTTGGCTCCAGGCTTTAGACCTGATCAGGCATCGCTTCATCACCGCCTCACTGTCCCCTTTGGGGGAAGGAAATCTGCTGTCAGAAAGAAATGGGAAAATATTGAAAAGAAAACTGAAAAACAAAGCTTTCACATTGGGAGTTAAGAAACATAATGTAGGCCCTGCATGAATAGTCACTATCAGTTTGGTAAATGATGCTGGTGACAGTTACTAATGTTGAGTTGGAGGCTTGTGCAGTAACGTTACAATCATACAGTATAGATTGCTCCAGGGACGATGTTTTTCTATAGGCTGACATGGAAGTTTACATTGCACTGGTTCCTTCACAACAAGGTAACCATGAGTGGTATAATGCTAACTCACTTCCACGTTGTTGTACTCATTCCTGGGGCACTCACAGAGCACAGTGCACCATACTCTGAAAACCACACCCACCGAAGAGAAAAACTATCGGTGCCACAATATGCAACTAAGGGCTGAAACACTAACAACATGCCTGTAGGTTGCTAAAAACATTAGATATCTGCATGTCAAATGATCATTTTAGCACCATTTGTCTGCCAGAGAGGAAAAGTTACACTGACAAACTCAGTATTGTCGATCTATCTCAGTGTCCCATCTCCTTACTTTGCTTATCTTGTAGAAATTATCCCACTGAGTGAAATACTTTGATATTTATTTCAGCAAGTCACCATCAAGATCATTAAACCTAATAAAGATCAAAACCATGCATTTCATAGCTAAGTGGGCTCCCAACTCCACAGTTGTTCTTGCCAAATTAGCAAAATGCTTGCTGCACATAGGCATACTGAGTGTCTGGATCACACATATCTTCCTGCTGATGCCTCACAAATTGTTGCTTAAAAGCTCAGTATTTTTGGTTTGGCAGCTTGTAAAAACTTGGTTATGGATCTGTACCATGTTGGCAGTGCATCCCACCACAAAGGAGCTTTTTGGCATTTGTCTGGTGTTTGCTAGCAGGTGTAAATGACAAGGAGGCATCCTCAAGCAATACAAAGTCAATGGAGAGCAATTAATTGTTTACCTCTCCAGTGGGGGCGGGACTTAAATGTCTCTTTAGCTGCATGACTGTTTTCACCAACTAAATCTCAGCCTTGCTCAAACAGTTGGCTTTTAACAGGATGCATATTTACAGTCAACACTTAGCCTAATGGTACCTGGTGATTCAAACAAATATACATGACCAGAAAAGCAATATCTGCCCATCTTGTTGCCTCATCCACTTGGATGAGGGGAAGACTGATGGGACATGACGGCAATCAACCTTAATTTATTAAGGTTTCGTGAAAGCTTAAGTTCAGGCAAGATCACAAAACATTTACTAGACATGTCCACAAAATAAATGTTTAACAAGAAATAAATGCAAACTGGCGTCTTAGAATTATTATCCAGACACAAATTACTCTGACATTAATATGGTCCTCAGCTTTTGATCCCCCAAAAGGAGGCAAGTTGTGCCAGTCTGATGGGAAAAGTTAGAGGGACAATTGAATTTATCACAATTCATCCTGAGGAAAATAAATGTTATTTATTTTTACCAAATTCATGGCAATCAGTTCAATAGTTTGTCAAAACATTTCACTCGGAGATGTCAATGGTGGTGCCAAAGGAAATGTCAGGGGGTCACAGAAGTCAGCTGTATTCTTCCTGTGGGAACCATGAATGTCAGTCCAAGGCTCTCTCACAGTTCTTTCATATCCTCATGTATCTCTTCCCTCATTTTGCTGTCGACTCCCTATGAAGACATAAAATGCCATGAAATACTGTGAAAAAAAATCTGGTGATGCTAAAGGAGAGTCAGGGGATCACAGAGGTCATTCATTCTCTGGTGACCATAAATGTCTCTACTACATTTCAAGGCAATCCATCCAATAGTTGTTCAGATATTTTAAAAGGAAACTGTTTCCCAATTTATTTTGCTTTTAATTTTTGATAGACACATCACGGTAAAAAGACACAGCAACAATCAAAAACAGAAGCAGCTGAATGTGAATTCATACACTTTCAGTTTTAGCCAGACCATTGTTGATTTCAAAGCCCACAGAAGGAATTCAGATAGAATAAACACGGCATATTGAGAAGTCAATGCTGAACTGCATTGCTTTGTCTTGTATTGGCTTATCAGCACATCCAAATAGCCATGTTTCAGTGTGTGCTGTACTTGGAATAAAGGGCCAATTATTTATGTCTGATTGTCTTCCTTTTCTGGTGCCCATTTAGACACTAAGTGCAACAATCAAGCACTTGGCCGCCATGTGTGTTTTCCCTCCGGCTGCGAAAGGAGACCCTGTTGCCCCCATTTTTCTCATCAATTGCTCTTGCAAATGGTGCCATTTGGCCTCTGCAGCCCACTGGTTCTTCCAATACTAAGTCTGGGGTTTATGGGTTTGAGGCTCCTTCTACACCCTTTCCCCTTCCACTGACCACAAAGTTAAAAAAAAACAAAAAAAAAACAGACTGCATACCTGGTGATCTTTGAAGCACTCTGGGATGGAGCAGTTCCTTATACTGGAAAAGTTTAGAGTAAGATCTCTATCTTTTTGTGAAGTTTGAAATGTAATATTGGAGAAAAATCTTTCCTTGTTGCATGTGCACACAAGTATTCGATCTTGGCTTCGAGACTCAGCACTCCCCCACCACAACTGTTGAACTGTTCCTCTCATCGCCCATTTTGCCAAAACCCTCTGCAGAGCACATGCCTGTATGTCAGAGAGATTGAGTACTTCTTACCATTTGAGTGGCTTTGAAGCTGACAGGAGTTTGGTTTGCCCTCTGATATGTGAAATATCTTTTTTCTAGAGCAAGGAAATTGAAGCCCATGACAGTAATTTTCACAATTGCAAGGTGCTAGTTTCAATAAAGCAATGGGACATCATGTAAATGTATTCAGGTGGTCGTGTGCTTGTGCATTCCTCGCTGACATTTTTAAGGAGATGTTGGCTATCATGAGTGGAAAGCCACACGCTATCTGTCTGGGCGTCTCAGAAACTACCGGCCAAAAACGAAACAGTGGAATGTTTGCATGAGAATATTCAGCAGAGAGAAGAGGAGACAAACATGCTGTCAAAGACTGAAACAAGTTCAGCTACTTTTCTCTGATGAAACACACACTCCTCGTAGTGCAAATTGTTTAAAAACTGCTGTTGGACTCTCTGGCCGGAGCCCAGAGATCATTTCTAATATTCAGTTACTGTTTTGCCTACTGTATGTCTCAAACTCTGCAAAGATTGAAGGGAGAGAAAAATAATCAGAATATGGTGAAATCCACAAATACTTCCAGCTGTCAGTCATTCTGTGCAATGCAAAACCAGAGGTTGAATTAATGATTTATCTTGGTGGTCCTGTAAAGTTCACCTAAATTCACCTCTAACGCCTGAAAGCTTTTCTTGTTTCATTTTTAGTACATGTGTCGTTTATTATATAGTGATGATGTGAAGGTGATGAAGGAGACTCCGCTGACACCGTCTTACTTGTATATTGAAAAGGTTTATTATAAGAAGTACAGCATCAAATCAAGCATCTAGATTGCCTGTGAGTATTCGAAGCCAATATGAACTGCTCTGAATATCAGCTCCAAATACTCTGCCTATATAGAGTTCGGTTGTTTTTGTGAACTCTGAGACAAAATGTGACAAGTGACAGAAAGACAATCTAGATGGAATCCAACCTTTCAGCCTAGCTTATCTGTCCTTGACCTAGGCCATAATAAAGTCTCGACCTGGGCCCTTAACTGATCATAACAGACCCTGTCATCACATAACATGTGGCACGTCAGATACTACACATGTACATGCATGGTCTCATTTGAAAGGTAACGCTATGAAGTTTTTCCCCAGCTATCAGGATCACTGTAAGTGCTTCTGTAACTGACGTATATAAGTTTCAACACAATTAAATAAAACGTTTTTTTGTCTTTGCCTCAATATTGTTTTGAAAAAAGATGCTGTAGAGATGACAAGAGCTGGGAGGTATTAGAAAACACAGTGGAATCATAATATGAAACCAAAGTAGATAACAATATCACAGAAAAATTACATTTTCCACATGATTTCTGAGGTTTTGTCCTGGCACTTTTCAAAATAAAGAGGGTAAAACAATAACTGTATGTGTGAATGTAAGTGAAAAATAAAACAGACAGGAATGTCTATGTAGGAGCTGACTGAATATGAAAACCCTTCTAGAAAACCTTAATTGATTGAGACAAAAGAGGGGCCATTTGTCTATCATTTATGTAAATTTATAACAGTCCTTGATCTGTGTAAGGAGTTCAAACCTCTTGTGGAACTCTGTAATGTCACTGACTGTAAGATAAGCCAGTGGGCCAATCGCTGGCTATCAACTGGCCATCTGGAAATGTGAGAAATCTACACTGTTTCAACTAGGGCATTAACAGAAAAGTCGATTTGTCGACGTGTCGACGTCAGTGGCACAAGTCGACACCCCCCGGGAGGAGTCGACAAGTCGTGTGTTTTTTCCCTCTCTCTCTCTGTGTGTGTGCTTGTGTACAGAATGCAATCGCTGCCTCTGATTGGCTTACACTGATACTTTATCCTTGACTAAGTGAACATACTCGGGCGTACTATAAGCGGAGCAGACTCCAGTCATTCGGGCTTTCATAGTCGAGCGCACTTCCGCGTTGTAGTTTCCTGTAAAAATGTCCGTGAAAAATCCCCGCGATGGGAAAAATACATGCCGAGCAGTCACTGGTGCGCGGAGCGGAGTCCGTGCGGTCGTAAAATCTGAGCTTTACGCGCACAGAGCTTGCGGACGTCCGCTTTGAGTCCGTGCGGACCTCCGCAGAGTCCGTTCCACGTACGTTCCGCCCGAGTATGTTCGGGCCTTGACAGACACACATCACATGTGTGGAGATACTTCACTTTCCTCCGCAGTGTCAATGTGATGATGTCATCAAATGACTTGTCGACTCGACTTCAACTTTATTGACAGATAAGTCGACCTGAAAAAAATCAAAGTCGTTAATGCCCTAGTTTCAACACAGGCCATCGTTGGCTATCAAGCAACAGAAGTGCGAGCTCCTATTGGCTCAAGTGAGGTGTCAATGAAAAGGTCAGGATGTCGCCTCCATTTTCACATCTGGGTGGTCAGCTGGTTACATGACAGAGATTATGGATAATATGTGGAAAAATACTAATGTTTGAAAGATGCAATGGCAGTTTATCGATATTTATGGATGTAATAATGTGTGACAAAAAGTGACATTACGTCCTTAATGTACAGTTACGTAGTTAATGTAAAGTTATGGAGGTTAGGTTTAGGCAAGTGAAGTTACTGTGGTTGGGGTAAGGAAAAGAAACATAGGGAGGACATATTTTAAAATTACTCAAAGTTCACTCCAAGTTCACATGGTTTCTGAACACGCGTCTCCAGGAGAAAGTCCTGGTGGAAAGATTATGTTTTTGTGACCCATCCACCACCCTGACCAGCCTCCTTACAGCAACACTTGGACTTCCTTGTTCTCTCCCTTCAGCACATTGGCCACGTGATTGCAGCCCTTCAAAATACATAAGATATGTATGTGAACAGCCAGATCATGGGATAAAACCTTACGAGGGCCTTACGAGAAAAATGCAGCAGATTTTCCTCTACTTGTGTTGGCAAAAGTTAGCATGCTAACATACTTAATTAGGATGTTTACCTTGGTGATAAATGCCTGCCAAATATCAGCACATTAACATTATTGTAAGCATGCTAATGTTAGCATTTAGCTCAAAACACCACGGTGCCTTCATACAGCCTCTCAAGCTGCTGCTGTGGCTGCAGACATTTAATCTTGTTGTTCACTGCCCCTCAGATTGAGCCAAAGCATTTTGTCTTTCTTTCTGCAGTATGTCAGTGGTGTCCACTCTACTGTGTCACTGTATCAGCTGTAAACAAGAGATAGATGTGTGATATCTGTTTCTATTGATCACTTCCAGCAACGTAACAGCACAAAATAGAATTGAAATGCATCGTTCTTAGGTTGCTGCCATCTCTCTGTTTATTTAATCATGCTCAAATATTATTACAGGCATACAACAGGTAAATAGAGAATGGCTGAGTTTTTACAAAAACGTTGGACATATTCCTCACAACAAGCAAGTGTAGTTTTTCTTCTGTTGTCAGTACTCAGCTGTCAAGTGACGTCAAGTGAAATGTCTTTGTGAATGACGTCTGAATGACGTGTATTCTGGAGGACAGCGTTCTCCCTTTGTTATAAATCTATCATCATGTTGGGTCTACTGCAAAGACAGTCATGGAGCTGACACTGCTGCGCTCAGTTATATGCATGTGTGTGGTGGTGTTTGTCTTTCTCTCAGGTGATATCCTCCTCTTTATCTGTGTTTGTTTTGGTTTGGCTTGTAAAGTAAAACAGGATAGCAAACACAATGACTGAACATAAAGCATCAGCATTATCAGCCTCCAGAGCAGATGACACTAATAAAAGGGTTTCTGAAATGGAGCAGTGTGACGCAGTAACTGGAGACTACCAAAGCAACACATAACAGCCTGTTTTGTAGAATTTATGGTCTGTGTCAAGATTTAATTGTTGGGGTTTAGGGAGTTGGAGGGAGAAGAGCACTTGGGACAGTAGAACAAAGTGGGGTTATGAATATACAAAGTAAAAATCAGAAAAAAATGAAATGAGATAAAAACCACAACAGTGACTGGGACGCCAGCCTCTGTGGCTGCCCATTCACACACATGCACGCTGGTTTAGCACTGACCAATCTGTTATGGCAAGTACAGGCACTGTCTCTACTGCTGCTTGGCTTGCTTCATGCATTCATTCTCCCACGCAATTTTTTTTTCCCCATTCACTTTTCCTGTCATGAACTATCTTATAAAATGTCCTCAAACACCACTTAGCCTAACAACAGCTCCATTTGCTCAGAAAAAAGTCTTTGTGCTACTAGTTTTCTGGATATGATTATGCTTTATTTCTCAACTTTGAATATTAGTGTCTTTGCAAAAAATCAACATTAGCCTTTAAAAGACATGGTCAGGGACTTTATGCACAGTCACAACAATCTGAGAAGTTTTGGATTCTAAGTTTGGTAAATGTTTTTATTAGGGGTCCAAGCAGCCACCTTGCTGCTGGAGCAATATTTTTTCATTATTCTTTCTTTCTTTGTCTCTTCTTATTTGTCTCCTCTAAAAGTGTTTGTGCAGCAAAAACCATGAGACAATAACTTTTCAACTTTTCAAAACTGGCAGGTTACAAATTCCACCCACTACTCAGGAACAAAAAATGACACTCATTGACCTGAAGTTTGTGCTGTTGCAATTATCTATAAACAGCTTTAGAGTCAAAATTCTTTCTCCGATGGTCTTCCTCTTTAAAACTGTCCAATTTTGCAAATTGTGCTCAACTTTTCTCTAAATCATACTTTCTCACAAGCTGTGTGCATCCTCCCGTTTCTGCCCATCTGTTGTGAAGTCTTGTTGTTTTGAAATTAAATTGCCATGTTCTGTGCTACTTTGTCAATTTCCAAACTAAAATCGTCTTATGACAATTCTCAAATATCCTATATATCCACTTCAAGTAAAAGAACTTTACTACAATCATAATTCATCCTGTCAAAACCTACTAGGCATGTCACAAGGTGTTTTTTTATGGTTGTGGACACACAGTTATCGGCTAATTTGTTCAGTAGTTGAGTGATAAGGTGAGCTGTAAAGGTGAAGAGCTTAGATCCTGTTTTGCCATCCTGCAGGTGGTCTGAATCTTTGCATTTCCCAGGATAAGTCTTGACACTTTTCACATAGTAGCACTATTTGTGTATATAAAATAACAGAAATGAGGTGCATTCAAGCACCCTCAAGAGAGGGACTTCAAGTATCTCGGGGTCTTGTTCACGAGTGAGAATGGAGTGTGAGATTTGGTGCGGCGTCTGCAGTGATGTGGGCACCGTGCCAGACCGTCATTGTAAAGATGGAGCTAAGTCGGAAGGGCGAAGCTCTCGATTTACTGGTCCATCTATGTCCTAACCCTCACCTATGGTCATGAGCTCTGTGTAGTGACCGAAAGAATGAGATCGCGGACACAGTTTCCTCTGTGGGGTGGCTGGGTTCAGCCTTAGAGATAGGGTGAGGAGCTCAGACAACCGGAGGGAGCTAGGAGTAGAGCTGCCCCTCCTTCGTGTCGAAAGGAGTCACTTGAGGTGGTTCAGGCATCTGATCAGAAAGCCTCCCATTAGAGGTGTTCGAGGCAAGTACCACTGGTAGGAGGCCCTGGGGTAGACCCAGAAAACGCTGGAGGGATGATATATCTCACCTGGCCTGGGAACACCTTGGGGTCCCCCAGGAGGGGCTGGAAAGCGTTGCAGGGGAGAGGGACGTCTGGGGTGTTTTGTTTGGCCTGCTGCTGCCGCGACCCGGCCCCAGATACGTGGACGACAATGGATAGATGGATGGAAGTGCATTCAAGATCCTGAACAAAATAAAAATTCAGTACAAATGTAGTCATGGGACACACATTTTCACAGAAGATCATAAGCCACATCAAGAGTTTCTGAAAGTAGGTTTATGTACCTCAGCAGAGCATTAGTATATAGTGATGACCATGATGGATAATTTCAAAGAACATTAAGAGTTTTGTTTCTTGTCCATTAAAAAAGAAACTCTATAAAAACTACATAAAATCCAGGTAGTACAAAAAAAGGAAGTACTTCATGAGAGATCATTAAGCCATGGTCGTATCCAAACAAACCTCCCCTCAACTTAAGGAGAAAAACAAACAATAACATCAAAAAGGAGAAAAAGTATATTCATGTAAAGATCACAAGAAGAACAAGTGACCTTGTTTAAATACAGAAAAGATTATTTCCTTTTACAGTTAATATTATGTAATTCAGCAGCTCAAAAGTCTGCTGGGAAATACATCCAGCACAGGATCTCAACCAAACGCAGTTCTGAGAAGTGAAATTCCCTAAACTTCCTTCCTGTTGTCTTTGCAAACAGTGAAACCGTCACATTTCTGTGGCTTTTTTTCTCATAACTCTTTTTTTTTCAGAATGAAAACCAGCAACAGTTTTCCATATTAGTGTTTAATGGTCTACATCGGCTAAATTCTCTCTACAATGCCTGGTCCAAACTAAACCAATGTTTAGTCAATATCTAAATAAATCTATAAGGGGACTCTGGCTGTCTCCAGCTGAGTTGGCTGATGTGCTTGGCTTGTGCTGTGGTTTAAATTGGATGGTTATTTTTTCCTGGACATAGAATTTAAATGCATGAATGCCAATGAAAAACATAAATCCTGAGGTGAAGGATTTTTTTTTTTGTCACTCCATAAATGGGAATTCCACATTCCCATTCCAGGACCTTAAAATAGAATAAAAAAAACACATTTCCAATTTTATGTAGCAGATAAATTATCAGAAACTCTGCAGGGAGGCTCAACATATCTGAGCATGGTGAACAATCTGATCCACCATCATACCACATGGGTTGTGCGCTTTGTTGCTTTGCTGATGTGAGCGGTAATAAAAGTGAAGGCCTCGCCTCTGCGTAGTGATTAATGAGAGGTCCTGTCAGTGTGAATAAAAGAGGGCCAGTGGTAATTAAAGTGGGTCTGCAGCAGAGTAAGATTTAAGAACGACAGCCTGCTAATCAACTCTGCAAAGATGCTATTAATAGTAGACGGTGACACAAGCACCCAACCACCTATCACCTCCCTCCCCCTACACACACACATACACACCCACAAACAATTACTCCATTACATTTTCAGTTAGGCACAGATATTAGCCTCTTATCTGGAGCCACCAGCAAGATGCTTCAAATGTCCCGAGAAACAATGCGTTAATCTGCTGATTCTGATCAAACTTTATATTTAAATTCCATTGGCAAAAACATTACTTAGACTAGCACTATTAGGTATTGCATGAGAATGCTTTCAGTTTAATTGAATCTGGATGAAACTGCTGCTCTTTTCTTTCTTGCTGAGAGTTAGACGAGAAGATTAATGCCACTCCCATATCCATAGAGTAAATATTTTCTACAGCTAGCAAACTGTTAGTTTAGCAGAAAGACTGGAAACAAGGGGAAATTCCCAGCCCGGCTCAGTTAGGTAACAAAAGTGTAAACACTTGTTTACATGTGAAGTCTTATTTGTTTCATATGTAAAAAAAATAAAAATAAATTAAATGTACTATCTATTGTTCTTGATTTTACAATGGGTTATGTGCTGGAGGCATTATTATGGATCCCACAGCTTTTCTTGTCAAAGTCCTGCCTTACTGTGCTGTGATTGGCTAGTACTACCTCCAACCATTACATCTTTGCCCTAACCCTGACCATCTCCAACACATTGACACATCGACATGGTTTATACCTGCCAATCACAACACTCTAGGGCAGGACTTGCCAAGAAGTGGGATCCATAAAGCCAGGCCCCTAGGAAATGTGTGGGGCTATGAAGTCAGTTTTTGTAGTGGACAGACAGCAGTATTACAACTTCCAAGCTGCTCACATAATGCCATCGGGCCCAGAATTTTTTTTTGCCACTGGGACAGAGATGTGTTTAAATAAGTGGAGACATGTTTTGAGAGTCACAGCCCCCACAAAATTACTCATTTCACTATCAGGATTTGATCCATTCGGTCTGATAACATTTGGAAATTCCAGAGAAGCCACAAGATAAATTCACTTTTTCCTCATTCAAGCTGGCGGAGTGCAAGACTAAACAAGTTGAGGTCTCTAGTGTGCTTCCTCTATAGGCCCAATGATGTGGAAGCACTGCAGATCATCTGAGCAATTATACGTGGAAAGAAACGTCTTAGAATTTCTGCTGGCTGCCTGGCAGCTGCTCAGAGCTAAGACGTAGTAGTTTGGCACATACCCCTGTAAAACGGCAAATTGAGTGTTTTTCACTTTAGGTTTTGTATAGATTACAAAAAGGAGATATAGCCCCAGGAGGTGAGCTGGGCTTTGAAGACAATTTTTGTATAGCCACTGGGCCCGAAAAGACCTTTTCCCATGGACTTAAATTGGGACAGACACATCTGTAAATCAGCGAATACACTTTTTTGAGACTCACATCCCCTGCGAAATGAATCGTTTCACTGTTCACTTGTTTACATCGAAGAAATCGAAAGTTTTTGGCTTCATGCGCCGCTGAGCAACTTTCATAGCAATGAACAGGCTCCGCCTCCAACACTGTATCCAGTTCTCTTTACACATCCATTGATATATTAATTTGTGTGCTTTAGAGTTGCTGGTTGCAGAAGCCATGAATTAATTAGAAAGGAATGAATCTTGTAAGATTACTACGTTTTGGGATGGTTTATATTTTGTATTGTTGCATGTTTTTGGTTAGTGTTTTGGGATGTGTTTTTTTTGTGACTGCGGTTATTGGGAGAGTCGGGTCACATGGATATGGGCAGTGACACTCAAAATCTATATGAGCATCTCAGGTTCACCTGTGTGCTTTTTTTGGTTGGAAAGAGCACGTTTCTTTGTTCGCTGTGATCATCTTAATCATTTTGCACATGTTACACTCAGTAGATTACTTTTCACAAATACATTTATTTAAGGTATTTCTTGGATCTAAGTGAATCTTTTGTTGGCGTGTCAGACAAGTTAACCAGGCCCAGCCTCAGCCTCTCTGCGACTTTTAGTTTGTTTCCTGCAGTCGCTACACTGGTAGTTGGATGTTAAACTAAACTAACCTACTGTCGCTTATTTAACCTGTAGACATACAAGTAGTATAAATCTCCTCATCTAACTATTGAACTATTTCTTTAAATGCCAGATTGTCTTTATAAGTAATTTGCTCAGTGGAGGTTGTTATTGATCGCTGATAAGTTTCCATGTTATTTATCAGCTGATAAATCAAATGTACTGTATTAAAACAATAATCAGAGGACATAAAAACCATCTAATAAAGACAAACTGAATGTAGCCTGAAACCATTATCTGATCACAGAGCCGTATGATAGTGAGCCATGCCAGGAAATGACACAAGGACCATTAGTCTGTGTTTTCTTCTTCCTCTTTTATTTTCTATTTCTGTCTTGTGCCACTGAATCAAGTGAGAAACATTTAAGTCCCATCAGCCTTGTAATAAAAATACTGGTTGGCTTTAAATAGCACACAAATTTCGATCCCGTCTTTCTTAAAGGCGATTTATGCTCTCGCACATCATATGTTTCATCTGTCAAAACCAAACCGTGGAAAATATTTGGCCAGACTCATACAGAAATTATTTTCCACCATCCCCCTTTAATTTGGAGCAAGAGTGTGGTCATTTACACCAGACATTTTTCATTATTACTCTTGTTGCCAAATATGAATTCAGCTGTTTGCTATTTGTGTGGTACTGTGATGAAAATTCTCTCTGATTATATAGGCATCAAATAGTTTAATATGAATAATCTCATCATTACATTTAAGCATTTACTGCCCCCACCTTGACAGACCTCTTTAACTCAGGTTAGATTGACTTTAATGTCACTGGCTATGTAGATAAAAGCGACCGGTTTGGAGATGGGTAAAGCGTTATTGATCATGTAGCAATTAACCAAAGACCACAAATGTATTCCTTTAAAGTCAAATGCTCTGCACACTGAGAGATTTACAGTACCAACAATAGCGGGAACAGTTATAGCTGCGGGGTGGGATTTTTGAAGCCATCTATCTTCCTCCATTTCATTTCCATTTCATCATCAGTCTCACAGCCATGATGAAATGTCAGTGGCGGTATAGCTACTGAGGCTCGAGGGATTCATTTGGACTCAAGTATTGTTGTTGTGGCTCTCATCATAGATCAAAAATGTCCTTGTCACATAAAGTACGGACCTCAAACACTTACGGTAAAACCTCAGAATTTTCCTTATATTCAGTGACAAATGACCCAGGAAGCTGTCTGATTGGGAAAAATGTTTGCATAAGAAGCTTGTTTCCAGTCACTTCCCCTGCGTTTGCCTGGAGTCTAAACGGTTATGCAGGGATGAGTGTACACTGTACAGTACTGAATGATAGATAGAGTGCAGGTCGCACACAGCTGTGTGACACTACAGGAGCCAGTGTAAGCAGACGGACAGATATAACTCACACTCTCGACCTTAAAACTTGTGGTGCGCTTGCCACACCGATCTTGCTCAGCATAGTTCTCCCCAAGGTACATACTGTACTGTGGTGACACAGCGAAAGTAACGTGCCAGCTCACTAATTTTGGTAACACGGCTGATAGTAATCATACTGTGTTTACCTCCAGTCTGGCCTTCTCTACTTTACTCACAGACTGATAGATATTTTTTTCTGCTAGTTTGCCAGAGGGACTTTAAACTGTAATAACAACATGTCAAATTGATCCCCTGAATCAGTGGTTCCTGGTTGTCGTGGTCCAAAAGTGGGTCGAGGGTCCACTCTAAATGGACCGTAAGTGAGTTTGAAACATGTCAGGTCTGTAAAAAACACACTTTAGTTTTAAGTACAGTGAATTTCTAGCAGAGAGCTTTTATTTTGAAGTGCTGTTTCCTGCTGTGGAGTGAGTGACTAATTTACAGCCACTCAACAGAGACAGCAAACTAGCTCAACGACATGGCCAAACGCATGTATAACACTAAATGTATTAAACTGTGTGGACCTTGAACTAATGACTAAGGAGAAATCTGGACCCTGTGGCTGGACCAGTTGGGAATCACTGCTCTAAATTGTCATCAGACAAGTCAACCCAAAAAGACATTTAAACCAATGCTTTGTCACATCCCTCAGCATTTCATAGAGAGGCACAGGGCACCCTTTAGCGTCTCTTTGTGATGCACAGCTGAAATACACTGTAATGTGAAAAGGTCACGGTAAGGTTTAGGCAACAACACTAGGCTACTTGATGAGGCTTATCATATTTTGGGTTAAAATAAGATCATTTTTTTAAGTAACAATAATGTCTGTGTGCAATGACCATATGTAAATTACATAACTCTACATTAAAACAACACTAAATTTTGGTTTCACACAGGACACAAACTTTGATCTCATGAGTGACAGTCTTGTTTTGTTTGACTCGTCCACCCTGTGCTGACTTTCTCGCTCTTTACACTACCTCAGTTGCTTTCATACACTCTATGAAATAATGGATGTAGCCATGGAGACGTCACCCACTGGTTTGTGGACTCCCATTTTTAAGCCTTGAGTCTGGCATTTTGGCTGTCGCCATCTTGTTTTTTGAAGGCAGGAGTGACCATATTTGGATGAAAAGGTGAAGCTGTGGAGAAGCGAGGGATAAATCTGACTCATTCACTATGGTGACTCAAAGCATCTTTGCACTTAAATATGCACAAATTTAATTCCTAATAACATTTAACATCTGCTGTAAAGTTTGGCATTTCAACACGGGGGTCTATGGGGACTGACTCGCCTCTGGAGCCAGCCTCAAGTGGTTTTGTGAGAAACTGCAGTTACCTCTGTTACGGCACTGCTGTAACTTGTGTTTTTCCTAATGTTTCCTTGTGTTTCCCCTTTCCTGTGTTCCTGTCTGCCTTCCTCCCCTCGTTTAGTTTTGTCTGTGTCCTGACATGGGCTTGGTCCCCCTCCCTGGTGTCCCTGCTTCCGGGCTCTGGTTATCACACTCACCTGCCTCATCAGCTCATCAGCGTGCAGTATTAGTACTCTGGCTCTCCAACCACTCACTGCCAGATCATTGTTCAACCTTGGTGGTAGATAAACCTCACGGCCGACTAAGACATTCTTAGTTACTATTTTGGACCCCCAATCATTCCCATTCCTTGTGACAATAAACCTTTTTGTCATCGTCCCAGTCCTGTGTCCTGAGCTCGGGTCTCGTGTTCGTAACCTTTTCCACTTTTGCGCTGGCTTCATTTTTCAGCCCCAGAGTTTGCAGCTTGGTTGCTCTCAGCATCAAGTATTGCCGCAGTTAAGTTTACATTGTAGTTAGTTGAAAGAATGCTGTATCTCATAAAGATGCCAAAAGATGCCTTTGGTGTCGATATTAAACACTGTGAAGCATGACAAAGCATATAACACAGCAGATGTTTCTCAGTGTATTTGTCATTAGTTATAACTTCAGTGAAGCATCTGTAACTGGTGTATAACCTAGCTGTAAGAATCTAGCATACCGGCACTATAACCTAGAAGAAATCATAATAGTATTCTAATGTAATATAATCATAATAACATTAATAATATTAATATCAGCGCATGGTATCTCTACCTACAGCTGGATCTCAAATGTATTTTCATACAATCAAAACATACAGTGAACTGGAGCTTCCAGGGCTTCTGGTGTTCCGGAGTCTTGAGATAATACTTTCCAGTAATCCAGCCTGAGTAAAACCCCAAATAAAGACATACCTAACTGACTCACCTAGAGGTGGTGGTACAGTTAATCTAAAACAGTGAATGCAGGACATCCCAAACTGAATCAACACCACACTCAGACTGGGAATTTGTACAGAAAGTGATGTTTCATGAGGGTTTATCATAATGGGTGGTGATACTGTGTGTTCTCTGTTTCATTCTCTCGTTGATGATGAAACAGAAACAGATTGGACCCAGGAGCAACAGAAACACAATCAGTCAGTGTGCTGCAGATCATTTTAGGAATCTGTTGAGGCTCCATGAAAGGATCAAAGGCTCATCACTGAGCCTTGTTTCCATATCATCTTCACAGTCCAGGCTCAAACTGACATGATGGCACCTCACGTTCACTGTCAAATTATTGTGACAAAGATAAACATGGTCTGAAGTGTGGTTTGAGGAAACACAGCTGAACTGCGACTAATGTTTCTTTTTTTACATCATGTTTGTAGCAAAACATTATGTAGGCTGCACCACCCTCACTCACAGGACTGGTTAGGGCTCCATGTTCCCTGTATTTTGTAATTAATTGTATCCTTTAGGCAGCATGGTGGTGCAGTGGTTAGCATTGTCGCCTCACAGCAAAAGGGTTCCTGGTTTGAACCCTGGGTGGGGGAGCCCCTCTGTGTGGAGCTTGCATGTTCTCCCTGTGTCAGTGTGGGTTTCCTCCAGGTGCTCCAGCTTCCTCCCACAGTCCAAAGACATGCAGGTTAGTTGGTGACTCTAAATTGTCCGTACGTGTGCATGTGAGTGCGAATGGTTGTCTGTCTCTATGTGTCAGCCCTACGATAGTCTGGTGACCTGTCCAGGGTGTACCCTGCCTCCCGCCCAATGTCAGCTGGGGTAGGCTTCAGCCCCCCTGCGACTCCTAACAGGATGAGTGGTTACAAAAAAGTAATGAATGTGACCTTTAGTAATTTATCTTAATTATTCTTTGTTGTAACTGTGATTGCTTTGGTCTCATTTACCTCTGATGTGCGCCTTTAAATTATTCATTACATGTGGTACAATGAGATTAAACTCTAATGTTATTGTTATTTTACACTCATTTACTGTCCCATGTTTTATTTGTACATTAAGTTTGTTATGTTTATTGTAACGCAGAGCCATTAAAATGAAATGTAGAGCCACTGTCTGTAATTTTTGTCCAAAAACTGAACACAAATTTTAATAAAAAAGAAGAGATATTAAAAAAGTTGCAGTTGTATGTTTTTATTTCTGCTTTCTAATTGTGTGTCTGACATTTAGGTTCTAGTTTCAAAGGCACATACACTTGTTTACCTTATTCAACCCCTGATTTCTTCATCAGTTTGTTTCTACAGGGTAAAAAAAAACAGCTGTATGAAAATGCGGTTTTATGAGCTAATAGAAGACACTTCAGCTGATGATAAACAATGTGGTCCGAAGTTTCTATAAAAGGGTTTAAAGCAGGAACATTATGTCATGGAGGGAATTAGGAATGATGATGAGACATGGCGCTAATGTTTAACCTGTAAATAGCTCTGGGGGTCATAAAAAACTGTTGACTCTAAATGCCAATTTACATCTCATTGTTTTTAACATAATCCTCTTTTATCGTCCACTGTTCTTTATGAAGCATCAGAAACACACAAAGACACGTACATCCACACAATCTTTAATTGAATAGCGTAGCTCAAAAAACATTTGTTCCATTCCTTTGTCTAATGGAGACAATGATGTAAATTTGTTGCAGGGTGAAATGTTCACTTTGGCAAAGTGCAGCCAGTTCTGTGTAGGAGGCTCGAAGCAGCTTCTGCCAAATTACTGCAATGCGTGGACTGGACTGGAACTTGATGGAAAACGTAAAGGGCAATAACATGAAATGAGTGCCATCAAGTGCATGAGTGTGTGTGCATGTGTGTTGCATGTTAAATGCAAAAATGAAACTACAAGATGAACTCCTGATTCTGTAAGTTACTAATTTTTACGTATTTTCACTTTTTAAAGCAATAGTTCTGACATTTTGGAAAATTGCTTTCTTGCTGAGAGTTAGATGAGAAAAACACTCTCATATCTGTCCATTAAACAAGAAGCTACCGCCTACACACCCAAAATCCACCAACTGTACGTGCACCTCTACAGCTCACTCATTACCACATTGTATCTTGTGGAGTCTCCATTAGTTGCCTAGCGACTTCACAGTGGGGACAAGAAGTCACTACACCTTGCCAAGAAATAAAGAGCCGAGGTAGAACTAGAACATCCAGGACTTTCATTGTTTATGTGTCTAAATAAGGACAGCATGTTTGTAGAAACAATCTAAAGCCTTTTACACCTGCAGCCTATCCCTGAAATGTTCAGGAACATATCTTGCACAAGGTCATGTGTGAATGGGAGCAGGGGTCAATATGCGGGAAAATCTGTACCACTAGTTTCCCACCTCAAGACCTTGTAACATTTCAGGGAAAATGCTGATATGGCTGTGTTGTGACTGAAAACAGCAACATTGCAGGGATAAACACATTAGGTGTTGCGGCCGTCTGATGAAAGACGCTTTCAGGCTTCGCCGATGACATTTTGGATATGCGACTTGTTTTTTTAAAATTCAAATTGATCACAACAACACATTACTTGTCCCACAAACCTAGTGAATATTAAATACATTACATAAACACTGGCACCAGAAGAAAAGGACGCTGAGAAGTGTATGTTCCAAAATGTCAAACAATTTCTTTAAAGTGTTTTCAAGCTCAATAATTGTACTTTTAAATATATTCTAAAATAAGAAGTAGATTTTGTACTTGATTACATATAAAATCACTTTCACTGCAGAATAAAAAGATTATCGCACCTTTTGCAATGGAAACTCAACAGCTGTGACCTGGCCAGACCAGTGGGAATAAAAACTTAGACAGCACAGAAAATCCATCTGAAAAGCTTGTACTGGAAATTCAAAACAGCAAACTCATTAACTTAATAAAAAATCAATGCAGACATACTTCAGTGGGGCACTCAAGTGCTCCACATCTCCTGACCGTAAGTGTGTCTGTGTTAAGTTACAGGGTGATGCCTGGCATCCTCACACACTAAAGCTAAACCACATGTTTGGCCCATGATGCTACTCACCACAACCAGACTCTTGTAATAATCCTATAATCTCTTTATTCATCAATCATCACAGGGCAGTTTTGCACCAGGCAGATTCCTACAAGTCCACTGACACTTATTTTTAATTGAAATGTTCATCAACCCTCCTCTTTTTACACACACATGCATTTCAGAGGGGTCATAGCACAGGGTCAGCCAAAGTGGAGCAGTTTTGGGGGTTAGGTGCCTTGCTCAAGGGCACCTTGGCCATACTCAGAAGGAGGACTGGCACCTCTCCAGCTGTCAGACCCTATTCCATATTTGGTCCTCTCAGGGACTTGAACTGGCAAGCATTTGGTTTTTAAGCCAAGTCCCCATAGACTCAGCTACAGCCAAAAATAAAGAGCCTCAGGTCAGAGTGGAATCTGAGGCCTCAGCCTGTATGGGGTGAGTTAAAGGTCACCCAATCATTGAACCAACCAATCACTGCAATATCAGCACAAAGGTAGTACAACATACATTTTATATGGTTAAAAAGTTGTTTCAAGTACGCCTAATTCTTCTCGTGTTACAAGAAACAGTTGAGGAAAAATTTAAATCTTGCACACATACCTTTCCCCATAGGACAGGATAAATACAAGTTTGAGTGGACGATAGATGTATTTTTTTGTTTTTCTTTATTAAACACACAAAGATCCGATGGCTGATTAAAGCACACAGTGGTGATCTAGACTTCAAAACATCTGGAACAAATAATACTTGCATGTTCCTACAAGATCTGGGCAACATTCGAGATTTTTCACATTTCGCAAATACTGCGAGCAGGTGTCAGTGATAAATATGTGTTTTTACTGAGTCATAGTTCAAACACAGTCAGAAAGACCTTAAATTTCAAAAGTCGAAATATGAACTTTGGGTTCACAGACGCTGATGAAGATACATGATGTATCAGATGACCGAGTGAGTGTCACACCACCAGAAATTGGCCTCCATTTGTCTTTGTAGAGAACAAGTGATCAGATGGCCCACGCCTTGCACTGCACCAGACCCATTTCTCATGCCCGTCTTACGTTCATATTGATGCTATAATTCAGGCAAAATATCATCTGTGGTCCCAAACCCTGTCTGTTCTTCCACTTACACAGTCATTCAAGTTATATCACGTGTATCCTCCACATTTTTGCGAAAAATATATTAAGATGTTCAGTTATAGCAGTATTTTATTATACATCCTGGTTGATTTCAATGTTAGTGTTGAAGTTTGTGATTATATAACTGTAATTTGCCTAATGGTATCCCAGATTATTGGATGCCGCATGCTTAGCTGAAATGTTTCCTGCTTAAAAATGTCTATTGCAGAATACACTGCATTTGAAATTGCATATTATGCACTACATACCCAGTATGTGTACTATCATTTACGATATTTTGTGTACATAAACAGTAGTATGTAATTACCATGCCACTTCCTGAGAGTCTCCTCGCTGGTTCAAGACTCGTAACCATGGTAACCTGTGCCAACCTCAGCTATACCAGCATCTGCAAACATGATTAACCTCTTGTGTTTTGTTTTTTCCTCAAATCTGTGTGAGTCACATTACTTGGACTGTTAGAAAATTCAGACTGCAGGTGTCTTCGTCACAAGATAATGCTTAAATTAGCTAAATGCTAACATCAGCATGTTAACTAGTTGATGTGTAGCAGGTATAATGTTGATGTGTATATTTCATGGCATGCCGTCCAGATGGTTTTTGAGATATCCAGTCTGGATCAAAGTGGTGGAGTGACCAATCAACATCCCTGGAGCCATGTCACTAGCATAGCTAATAAAAAGCCCAAACCATGCTTTACCCATAACAAAGCTCAGTAATCATGTCATATTTCATCCATCTGTACCAAACAATACTTCATAGTGTTTCCCAAATTGCACATCAGGCAGCAGACTTATGACCAAAGGTATTCACCCCTCATAAGGCTGACCCCTGATTCTTATCTGCCATCACAGACCATTTAGTTGACTGAGATTGCTTTAAGTCATTTTTAAAAAAAAATGTTTTTTTTATTTTCTATTTTTGGTCAGTCAGTGTAATGTGTACTTTTGGAGACATTTTGGTTGCCAGATTCTACTGGAGAGTGAGCACTCTTTTCTTTCTCGCTGCTCTTTAGTACAGGTAGTTGCAACCAGCCAGGCCCCAGGAAGCACGCCAGGCTTTGAAACCAATTTTAGTAGTGGCCAAACAGAGGAATTACAACTCTCGACTTTTTCCCATAGACTTACATTGTGAGAGACGTCTGTAAACCACTCTATACATTTTTTGAGCACCACAGCCCCCACAAAATGACATTTTTTACTAGCTGGATTTCATTTTAGATTTAGAGGACTTAAAAGACTTAAAAATAGAAGCAAACCCAACAGTTCATGTGCCAACATATGTGGAACTTCGAATCGGAAATGTTTTCACAAAAAATGAAAAACTACAGAGCAAAGAACAAAGGGACAATGGAAAATAACAGATTTACACATCCCACTCAGATATCATGGTCCAAACCAGATGCAGCCAGTGACTCAGATTATGATAATGAATAGCCCTGTTATCATCTCTGCTATTGAATTAGCACCTGTAATGAATCTGGCCATGTTGTAATGTGTTCATAGTGAAGGCCAAATGGTTTTTGCAGAGAAAATATTTGCAACAACAAACATCATGGGGAAAAAATGCAGCCCAAATCATTTGGGCTCAAACTTTTCTCCACGTGCAGAGGCATTGAGTGCTCAGGGGGAAAGTATCACGACCCTTATCAAATCCCTATATTAAACCAGCAATCCTAAAGAAGAAGACATTTTGAATCTGTCTATTGATACCTTTGTAAGGTAGATTAATGAGAGTTATTCCAACTGACATGTTCTGATGATCCTTTAAGCATCAAGGTCCAACTGGAGTTGCTGAACACACGATCAGTCAAACAGTGACGGCTCAATTTTCAAACAAAAACTTGAAAATACCAAGTGTAATTACATTAAGGACTATTTCTTTAAAAGCACTCAGGTGAGTTTTGGTGGTGTGATGTTTCTTAGTTTCTGTGTGCCAGCTGTCAGTCTGCAATTCTCTGTGATGTTCAAGCCAGTCTGAAGTAGGTCAAGCACTGGTTTATTCTCCTTTCAACACAGGTGAGCCAAACCAGTCTGAGTTCCCATTAAATGAACAATGTGTTGGCATGGTAAGTCTTCACTGTGGCAGATTAAATGCAGCTGGGTAGAGTACGCCATGGCTGAAGGCTGACTGGAGATCAGTGCAGTAGAGGACGTCAACATGCAACAGACTGGTGACGTGTTTCATCCAAATTTCACTCAACTCTGCCCTTTTACAGTAGTTTCTCTTAAAACCTAACTGAACAACAAATGGCTTTCACGGTTGCTGTTTTTGGACTGTATCAGAATAAATACCAAACAAACCAAAAATGTAATTCTCAAGAAGTGGAAGTGCAGAATGACACTGAGCAGACTTTTGAACTATGTAATATGCATCTGTGCACGATTACAGCATTTTGCTGCCAGACACGATCTTTTCCCTTTGAACTTAGGTCCATCTTGGTGCTCTGGTGTTCAGCTTTGGAAATGCAGTGTGTAAAAAAAAACACACATTGAAGGGCAAACCAGTCACCTCCTAGTAACCAGCCAACCAATAACCATTAGAGCAGGAAATGATTGAGTGTGCTAATTTTATAAGTTCTCGTCTGGCTGGTTTTATTAAAAAATCTGGAAACTAAATGAAGCCAACGTTGAGCGATGAATGAACCAACTGTTTGGACTTTACAGTTGTAACAAATCAGGAAATGGGGGTAGTTTCTGGCCCACATTCACTGGATATCCACACTGTTGCAAAAGCCCTTGAAAACCCATTAGTTATTTATATGATGAGTCTGTCAGATGCAAAATTCCTCCTGGTATAATTGTCACTTGTTTCCCCATATGTGACTGTGTTTACAACCTTTGAGGCTGAACTTTAAGTTAAAGACCATAACAGATGTGTCCTTCAGTATTTAAGCCATCGTTGTTATGCAGTTGACTGCTCAGGAGGCCCCCTCTCCACACAGTGATTATCAAGTCCTGACTTGGAAACTGTGACTATAGAAGACATGTCAAGCTTTGCATTTCTTCACATGTTTAAGTGGGGCCCATGGGGCTGTAGTCAGAGCAATGCCCTGAATTTAAAGAGTTTTGAGGATGGAGGAAAGGAATAGATTCAATGTGTTTATCAGCTCTAATATATGTAGAGCATGTGGGGTTATATAACTACCTGTAGTAAGCTAGCAATACTACCAAGGCCAAAGAGTACATCATTACTGTAAATTTAAAGGTATACCATCCCGGATTGTCAATTACTGTTTGTAAGGTAAGGTAAGGTAAGGTAAGGTAAGGTAAGGTAAGGTAAGGTAAGGTAAGGTAAGGTAAGGTAAACTTTAATGTCCTCGAGAGGCAGTTTGAAATACAGACAGTAGTCATGAGTACAACAAAACAGACAATACAACACAAACACACAGAATCCAGTACCACACACTGTCAGTGGTAAATCATGGACAATTAGTGGTCACTGCTGGTTAAGATAAGCGATAGCAGATGGGACAGAGGACGATCTGTAACATTTAGTGCTACATTTAGGGAGGCAAAACCTCCCCCCTGATGGAAGCATCTGAAACTCAACATGGAGGGGATGCTGAGAGTCTGAGACAATAGACCAAGCAATTTCATGATTGTCCTATCTACATCAAAACTCCTCAGCTTCCTTAAAAAGAATAGACATTGGTTTTCCTTCCTACAGATGCTGGCAGTGTTCACATCAAAATTCAACTTGTCATTTAAGACACTGCCTAAGTACTTGTACTGCTAGACTGCTAGACACAGAAAAATAAGAGGAAAATGAGAAAATACAGGCAGAGGGCAGAATCTCTGGAGATAAATACACCACCACGCACTTCTAGTGGGTCATAAGTGCTGCAAACTCCTTGTCACGTTAAACAGCAGTCCACTCCCATGTTTTGGGAAAGTTGGTATGTGTACTGTACAGGCACATGAACTCTTCTTAAGACCACCATTTCAAGTGGACCTGGGCATTGTTACACCCCACCCTTAGGCGGCCCAACACTGACCAAAAATAACCACATTAACACCTTTAAAACACTCAAATCATGGGATTTATTACATGTAAAACAAGCAAATAAGACAACAAAAAAATTCCACCGTGAGAGGCAGTAGGATCAGCAGTCCCCCTCTCTCCTTTGCTGCTGGCACAGGAGCATTTAACCTCCTCCTCCATGCCAGGTGCACTGCATCTTGTTAATGCAGCACACCTGGGCAAATCTGCAAGGGAGGGAAGAGGGAAGACCACACACACAGCCTTAACAGGCAGCACACACCATTCACACAGTTCAAACGAACTAGAATTTGGGGTTAAGTGTACTCGTATCCAGGCCCTGGTCCCCGATGTGAAAGCCCTCTAAACCTCAGTCTTTAAGCATGATATATTTTGTCATTACGTGCATATAACCTTTGATAGATTCTTGTTTAAAAATGAGTCAAGTTGAAACATATCAGCCAGGCATGGTAAGATTAAGCCACAGCTGATATTGTTTACCTCTATCTTAAACCAAGGACCCAAGGATTTTGATAATAAAATCTTCCATGGTTTTCATAGCAAACTGTTTACCTTGTGAGAACGGAGAGCTTGGCAGGTGTAGAAACAAAAAATGAAGCTAACTGAATCATGGATGTGTAAAGAAAACTTGATGAAGTGTTGGAGGCAGGGCGCTGTTCATTCTTGTAAAAGTTGCTTAGTGGCACATGAAGCTAAAGAAGCTTGATTCATGGTATGAAATAACTCAGATCTTCCACATCGTGGGGCCCATAGAACAAGAACATTAGAGACTTCAGCCAACCAGGCAGCTGACTTCCATTTAAGCCCTTCGCTAACCTGAAGGGGGATATAAACAATTTCATTATGCGGCTCTTCTAGAATTTGAATGGATCAAATCTAGATAGTGAAATGAGTCATTTGATGTTGGCCACAATTGGCTACAAAGCTCTATGCTGTTGCTGAGGGCTTGAACTGAATGGTCAAGCTAGGGAAGGTAACATGAAAGTGGGCAGCAGGTGCACCAAGAAGGGAATGCACAGTTTTTCTCTCTTTGTTCTGTCTGACTGGGAATTTTCTGTCCTCTGTAATCACAAGAGCATTTCACACCCGAGGCAGCAGTCCTACAGTGTATTTCTCAACTGCACTGATGGCTACCTTTACCATTGACCTCAGCTCTCCAAGGGCTTCTGAAATGTTGAACCCATGAATCACAGATCCCGTTGGAGAGGTGGAGAGGAGAAAAGGATCAGAGAGGTGAAAGGGGTGATGAAAATCAAGAAACTACACGGAGGGTTGATCCAATGGGTGTGAAGCTGAAAATCTGGAAGTTTCATGGATGTTAGTACAGAACATTTATTCTGGCTGTTTGTACAACACACTGGCTGCACTCTCTATTCTGTTTCTAAACAATCCACATGAGATCTGCAATAGTGCAAGTTCACATCATGTTTTCTCTCTTTTTCGGCGGGCTCTTGCTGGAATTAGTCTGGGTGGGTCCATTTTTATAAATCATTACACAGTCATATTTTCAGTGTGTGCAGGTTGGGAGGTGCAGCGTGTCCTGAAGTGGTCATTGTGTGAAATTAGGGAAAGTTCCACGGGTAAATTTAGGTCCTCTCTACTCATGTAGAGATGTTTTTGAAAAGGATATTTTCCCCCTCGGTTTAAAAAAAAAAGTTCTGCCCACATGAACTTCATATTAGAAAATATCTCTGTTCACACATACACTATAACACAAAAACAACTCCAAATGTCAGCGCTGATTCCCCTTCGATAGAATGACCGAGGAACTTACTCAACAACATAAATGATGCTCTGGACATGCAAACGTTTTCCTTCCACTCCTCACTGACAAAAATCCCACTCTCAAAATTGTTCCACCATCCAAAACCGTAGTTTGTGGTGGACCAGATAACACTGGGTGCAGCAGACAGCTCCAGTTGTCTGTGAAGTGGTGCAGCAATACTAAGTTTAAGTGTATAATAGTCATCAGACCAAGCGGTGCAGACAAAATGTAAACAAACCAGTTGTCTGATATTGTTGTTATTGTTTTTGTTGCATGCTCATTACAAAAAGCAGGGATGGACATGCTTGAGGAGATGAGGTCATCGTTTCTTAAACACCCTGTTTCACACCAGTGGTGCAATGCTTCACAAAAGCCATGGTTTGGTTTGGTCTGAAATGACACAGCAAAAAAGTAGAAATGCATGAGAAATTTTCTTGATTTTTCAAATGTATTATTATTACTTTTTGATGTTATTTAGGCTCATTTATTTATGAAAACTATTATCATAAAGTATTATCTTTTTTTACTTCAAACAATGATGGAGCTACACCTGAGTGACCTTTCTTGTGGGGCGTCTTCTTAGCAACATATAAAACAAAAAAAAGCAAAAAATTATAAAATATAAATATAAAATGTGTAAACAAATACAAACAAAAGAAACCAGAGAAATGTCCTTGTTTGTTTACAGATGTTTTACAACTAACATCATAATTTAGGCTTTTGGTTTTTCATACAACAAAGGAATTACGGTCTGTATGAAATGACCTCATGAAGGAACGCTTGGATACATTAAAGGGGAACACCACCTAAATTAAGAATTCCAGTATGTTATTTCTATGGCCTCTGAAAGTTCATTCAATATTTCTGAACATGAGCTACTCTCTCTCTCTCTCAAAGCCAGAAAACTGGAGCTGCTCCATAGACAATGAATGGGAGACTGATTTTATGGACCAGCAGAGTGTTTGTTTTATTTTGGTCCCACATGAGCTTTATTCTATTGTAATGTTCTCAGCCCTGAAACATAAAATGTTCCCATATACTCACAATATTCCCCTGAGTGCAATCAGTGGCATCTAGAACATCTTTCCCAATTCGCTGAGTCTTGTTATATGGACATGAATAATCCATTTATGAGGCGTATCTCTGTTTACATCCTAGATTCTTTCAGAGTACTCCAGCGAGCACATTCGGGTTTCTTATAAACAGAATTTGGTGTTTACATGCTCAAACACATAAACGGGACACTCCAAAAACCTGATCATAACCGGGCTATTCATGTCCATGTCAATGTACTCATGTCTGTGGAGCAGGTCCAGACGTAATACCTTATGACATCACATATTTGAGCTTTACACCCTCGTTTTTGGATCTGGGAGAGAGTTGTTCATGTTAACTGATATTTTTGGACTGTCCTAGACCAGGAATAACATATGAATTCTGAAAATGGGTGTAGTTCCCCTTTCAGCATGTCTGTGAAGCCTTTACGTTTTCCACTGTAGAGTGGGGTCTCATATCTGTAGCTGCAACTGTCATTGTCATGGTGATGTCTTAAGCTCAGTCTGAACCAGATGGAAATGGCTACCTAAATGCTGCAGGGAAAATGTTAGTTTGTAGTGTGTGTGTTGCTCTTTGCTTTAATGTAGTTCATCTGGGGTGAAGTCAGCATCAGTGTGTTGACATGTTTGAAGTGTTTCCACTGATGTAACCTCCTGTTGTGTAGCAGGTGCAACATACCCATGTTTTTTTTTATCCACCTCTCTCTTGTCATTGTTCTCACAATTCACAGTGAAACCAAAGTGACTCCAAATGCCAGACCTGCAGGTCATCAGAGGATTCTCTATTACTTGTCTGGCATTACTAACCATAATGCAATAAGCTAGCTAAGTGTAGCATGGCTCCCAGTGTGTCTCACTGGAGGAGTAGCATGTTTTGGTTTGGGAATGGGAGGAGCAGACAGCATGTCATGGGGGCTAAGCTGTATATTTTATTTTCCAAATGCAACACGATAGCTCAACAAATCCCTTGGTTTGCGATGCTTGTGTAACAAAGTCAAATGTGCGTTCATAATATTAAGTATTAAAATAACACAAACGTTGTTTCAGTTGTTATAATCTGACACACTTAGGCCTCCATAGCCTACAGCAGTTTTGTATGCATCGTCTTCAAATTATTGGAGTCTTAATAGCCTAAAGCTCTGTTTAATACAACGTAAATTAAACATTTTTCAAATCAGATTTATTCATTCAAATGATCAAAAAGCCACAAAAAAAAAAAAAGAAAAAAGTGTTGTCTCAAATAATTCTTTCAGCTGGCGCGTGCTCCTTCGTGGCTCCACCACCTGCTGCCCCTGCTGAACCCAGGCACGAGGCCGAAGAGGCTGTGATCTGGCTGTCCTTACGGATATTTTTATTATCATCATTCAACATGTAGAAAGAACGTGTAATCTATTGAGTCGATTTACATAGATAATTCACAATCATGAACCTAATCTGGATCTTAAACCTGTTATCTGCCAACTAATTTAACTAAATGTGTTATATTTTTAATATTTTGTCATGTTTACGTGTTTCAAAGGCATCTGTGTATTGTGTACATAACAGAGCGCAATACGAATTAAAATTATAATTTCCAATAGTGACAAGCAATATTTATGTGCCTTACTAAATTTACACAAGCACTACGAGTGGTCAGGAGCAGGAGTAGATTTTGTTAGTAGCTACGAAAAGATCGGAGCTACTAAAATATTGATGAATGCAGACATGCACGTAAATTTCCGTCTGCGAACAGTTTACACACAAATTCCTTCTGCTCATGTTTCAAGAATGAGACCCAATGTGTGTAAGGGCTCGAGTTATATGGTCGTAATTGATGGAGGATTTTGTTTTTACCTCTTGCTGTCAGGTGTGTTTTCTGTGTTATATTGTACCAAAATGAATGCAACGTGGCTGCCCTTTTGCTGTTGTACTCCATGGCAAAGGGCTCGAGTTATATGGTCGTAATTGACAGAGGATTTTGTTTTTACCTGTTGCTGACAGGTATGTTTTCTGCATTTTATTGTACCAAATTGAATGCAACATGGCCACCCTTTTCCTGTTGTGCTCCATGGCAAAGGGCTCGAGTAATATGGTCGTAGTTGACGGAGGATTTTGTTTTTACCTCTTGCTGTCAGATTTGTCAGGAATAAACAGAGATCGCCTCCCAAGATATCCACAGTCTGGGCCTCTTCATATCAACACAATGCAGACAACAGTTTTGTAAATCTGCACCTTAGAAGGCGTTTTAATTGTGGCTGACCTGTACATGGGTAGGCAGGGACTTAGGATCATCCACATGCAGCTGAAAAATGGAGTGGCTATACTTTCCTGCTTGGGGATGTGATATGAAAAAATGTTTTGACTGACCTCCATGTGCTGTAGTTGGAGAGGACACTGGTGTCATACAGTCACAGAAGGAGCGGGTGGAGCCTGCTGGCTGACTTTCATGACTGTCTATAAACAGCTCATGTGAGATTTGAAGGGTAGCAGCTAAAGATGCGTCACATGGAGACACAGGCGAAGGAGTGTGTGTGACAGCAGTGACGCTGGCGGAAAATTAGACTGATTAACCTGTTAGCCACCTTATTTGTTTGCAAACACAATCAGGCTTCATCTCCCTTTCACACAAGTCCTGCCTCGGATCCAGTCCGATTGATCCGTTCCTTACCAGCCGTAAATTAACTCCACCAGCAGGCCTGCCAATATTGAGCTGACGTCAGGGAGTAAACAAGATTCATCATGAAAAGGTCATTAGTGTCTGTCTGCAAGCTCAGGGGGCTTAAAAAAAAAGCTATCTATGGTATGAATTAGCGTGTCCCTGTGTGTTGGTTTCTACTTACATGTGGATTATATGGTTTGTTTTCTCATGTAAAGGTCAGCATGGGAAATAAAGCTATTAATGGAAAAATGCTTAAAATTTGAAGCTTATCTTGTGCTTTAACCTCAGGGCATTTAAACATGTTTTTCCACTTTAACAGGATTTTTTAAAGATCTCCCTCTGAGGTCGATGTCCACAGAGAGTAGAGGTGGAACACGGTGAGACGGATCGAAGAGGAGAGTGAACTATCCGTTATGAAACAACATGAGTCAACTGCTGTTCAGGAGCCAAACTGCTTGTTCCCTCAGAGGGATCAAGATGAGGCGTGCAGCCACATTAGTCTGCGCTCACTGCCGAGCGAGGCATCAGTGTAAACATCACAGAAACAAAAATCATACAACAGGCTTTTTAGGGATTTTGGTCGCTCCCCAATATTTCTGGTTCCATATTTGGAGCTTGTGCTACCCTGCTGAGCATCACAGCACGGTGGAGGAGTCATGTGTTTATGTGACACCATGAGGAGTCACTGAATGTTATGTAAAAACTCCAAATGTATACTTTCACTGCTCTGTGGAGCAAATTATGTGCAATATGTCACATAAGATTGTTAGCATTAAAGAAAGCCCAGCTAATGCTCAGTTTTGCATAAGATGACAGTTAGTATAAATAGAGCTGCATGTATTTTTGGTGTAGAAGGCGTGTATGGAAGATGGGATTACTGTAACACTGTGCTGATGTTATTTTGAGTTGGCTATATTTGACTTGTAAATAAATCAGCAGTTGTATTTTTGAATAATTATGAGCTCTATTAAAGTGTAATTTTCCAACGTTCAGGCCCCAGTCAAATTTCAGGCTGGGTCTTAACCTCAAAAGACCTCACACATGTTGTTCACTGTCTGACTATTGGCTGAGTCTGGACTTTCCTGACCTCTGACTCTCTCTGATGAACCATAACAAAGTGTCAGTGAGTGAAAGAGGCAAATCTATCATGGTCACCCAGCTGTACTGTACTGTATCACTTTTCCTACCTGCATCTGAGTCAGTGTGTCGAGTTCACTGGTTTTGTGGAGTAAAAGAAGCAACAGGCTGAGACTTCACAGTGCATAACACACTCCTGTGGATTTTAATCTTCAAAGTATAAATAGCAGGACATCACACCGTATGTCAACCCTGATATAAATACTCATGAGCAGGCCCAGCTTAGCACAAAAAACACCTGGAAAAACAAATCTGTGGCACTTAAAGGACCAGTGTGAGAGACTTAGGGGGGCTACTGAGAGAGATGGAATACATTTATAATTATGCTTTCTTTGGCGTATATTCACCTGAAACCAAGGATCATGTTTTTGTTACCTGTTTTTGTTATATCTACATAAGTTTGAAGTGAAGGCCACCGTTAGCCTGGCATCTCTCAGTTATTTTTTTATTTCCAAAGGACGTTATCAACGCAACTGGACGCCAATAGACCTGCAACCAATCAGACACAAACACACAACAGTGCAATAAACTGAAATGGTGTAGCATTGTTTTTCCCACAGCCAACCCCATCTCCATGTGATAACCCCTGCTTGTAATTTTCATGCATGCAAATTAGGATGTGCGGTCACCTGCAACGGATTGGTCCCTCCTCTGAAAATATCAGTGTTCCTCGGGGTGAAGATTTACAGTTGAAGTGACAACTTATCAGGCTCCTTCAATCCCTAGGGTGCAGCGGTGACTTACAACTTTACATATGCTGGCCAGCCCGACTTTCCTGGCAGCTGGACAATCTTCCGCCCGCCAGCATACCTCTCGCCTTTGTCTGTGACATTGTTCATAGAGAAAATGTTAAGTGATACTTTTGGATTGGGGACTGGGCTAAAGCATTAGCTTTCAACATTGCACTTCACAGAATTTCTTTTGTTATATTCACAGGGTTTAGGGGTGGAGCTTAATTTCTGTTTTGTTTTCACCAAGCTGTTTAGGACAGATAGGTTTTCATTTCCACTTTTGATTTTGTTGGATGAGATTAGTAGCTCTTGTTACAAAGACCAGCCACCTTATATTTGTAACGTGATCCTAATTCCCTTTGTTAATAAATAGCTTAGCTAAAAACATCAGGTCCGATGTTGCTTCTCTTTTCCCTTTTACAAGCTGGGTCGTAACAAGCATCAATATGTTTCCGAACAAGTATTGCCATTTTTGCCATCAGAATTTGAAAATAGCTGCAGTCATCTTGGTTGTTTTAGAAAATGTCTTGTAAACTGAAGCTTGTAGAATTGTCTGGTTCCCGGGCTAAACCTTGGTAGATGCTTGGAAGGACAGGGGTGAGGAAAGGGGTATTCAGTCGGTTCCAATCTGCAACCTTACTGCTAAATGTCGATAAATCCTACACACTGGTCCTATAAATGAATAGCTCTCCTAATCTTTGTGTGTCCTTAGCTATCTCAAGTTTTACATATTCAACTTTCTCTGCTTTCAACAAATTTAGGAATTACCGTCTTGCATAATGAGACGTAAGTTATGTTTAAAATTGCATCCTAACGTACTGCATATGACATACTCAGTACATGCCATCAAAGGTCTTGTATGTAGTATTAGCTGGATATAATGGCATATAATAAAATGATTATGTTATAATCACCTGAATATAAGAATCTGTTTAAATCAGTCCATTCTGAATGGACCACAAGTGACTCACAGCCATGTCAAGTTTGTAAAAAACACACATTATTTTGAAGTACAGTAAATTTCCATCACAGAGCTTTTATTTTTAAGTGCCGTTCTAATGGACAGTTATTTCACAGAGGCAAACTAGCTCAATGACATGGCCAACACAAGTATGATGCCGAATGTTGGGAACCTCTGGTTTAAATCAGTGGGTCCATTTGTTTTGGAAAGTAAGAGACCTCTGCAGATAATTCGGCTCAAAGTAAAAGTCTCCTGAACAATGAACAGTAAAGGAATTCTAACCAGGAGTTCATGCTTGATACATGGGAGAAGTTTCAGCTGATTGCAATCTGTAATACACACTTCTAGATGCCTCTAAATCCTACACACTGTTCCTTTAAGCACCAACCAAATAGCGCAACATCTTTACTTTGTCAGTTGTACAGCATAGTGTGTGCCGTAGTTTTGCAAACTGCCAGTTTTCAAAATCTGGGTTGGATAAATTAAAAAAAAAACTGTGGTCACTATTGTTAAAATGGTGGGTTTGTGCAGGATGGTTTGTGTCATGCAACTGAGAGTTCTAGTGACAATTCTCTCTGACCTACACCAAAAAAGGGGCCTATTGTACATTTCTGACTCCTTGAATGAAGGAAACATTAGTTTATGCTTAGCTAATGTAACATATAAAACACAAAATATTTACTTACATGGTGTATTAACAATGCGTTATAGTCATTTATGTATTTTGTCACCTTCACCAAATGTGTGAACCCAATTTTTGACAAAACGAAGGGTAACCACTTCAGTGCTTTTCTTCATGTTGGGTTTTTGAGGTCACACAAGGCATTTGTTAAACAGCCCCAATGAGTTTCAGTTTTTGGGACTGGAAGTGAAATATCCATTTTGCATGGCTTACACCTGATAGCTCACTGTTTCCCACATTCCAGTCACCACACTGGTTTGGCACATGCTTCGTTTGGATGAGGTGCTCCTCTGTAATGAGCAAAGCTGCAGCGTCGGCCTGTGTCCTGTTGGAGTATCTTACCAAGTTAAAAATGGTTCATGTAAGGTTATACAGTGTTGGGAGCGGAGGGGAGCCTTTTCATTGAACTATTAGTAGTTGGTGGAAATTCATGGGCTTTGAAGATTTGCTTTGAATTTCAAACCTCCCAGCTCATTCATCTGAAATGCAGTATTCTCCTTGGGCCCATTCACAGTATATGTGGTTAATGTGAACGGGTGCTGTTAGAGGAGGAAAACCATGAACAAATTAGGAGTCAGAGCTGGACAGAGGGACTGGAAAACGTCAGGGATTATACGGAAGATATTTATTGTGTCAAAGCTACTTGAACCTGTTGTGAGGGGGCAAGACATCTCTGGCAACAAATGTGTTTATATGGTCAACATGGCCACCCAGAACAGTTAGTAACAACAGTGACAACTGGGGGCTACAATTAATCCACAGACCAGGTGGGTTGGAGCCTCTGTATTCCCTTAAATGTACAAAATGGCTTAAAGAAAGCAGCAACAAAGAATCGCCTGAAACCACTCCAATGAAAAAGAGTTGCTGCCTTCTTATTAGGGCTGGATATCATTTAAAAAGAACCAGTACACGTACCCTTGAAGTGATATTGATACCAATAATGTACCTTATTTGAAATAATCATTTTGCAGTTCATGCATTTATTTGTATCAGTTGTCACAGGCGTGCTGAACTGCCAACTCAGTCAAGTACACTCCACTCAACTTCACCACACAACAGATTGTATGTACTGGTTGCTAGTGGGCCAATCAAAGGTTTGACATGAGCAAAACCATACTTTTTTTTTTCTAGATCTGTGTACAAAGGTAATCAAATGCAGGTATCATTTGACTGGAGAAGGTTCAATACTACTTGGTACTGGGTTGATACCTTAAAGGCCCACTGTGTAAGATTCAGGGGGAATATATTGGCAGAAATGGAATTAAGTGAAGTATGTTTCCTTTAGTTTATAATCACCTGGAAATAAGAACCATTGTGTTTTCGATATCGTAGAATGAGCTGTTCTGTATCTACATAGGGAACAGGTCTTCAACGCCTGCCATGCCATGTTTCTACAGTAGCCCATAGCCCGTAGTCAGAAACCCCTTTGCAATGAGAGAGTCGGAAAATAACAGAATTTTTTTTTTAAGTGAAACTGTTTTATTCGGTGCTTTTATCAGTTTTAATCATCAGGTCTGTGTTCTGGGGAGGAAGAGACCCGTGCGCATAATGCCGCCCTCTGTAAAAACCTCTTGTGAGCACACATTACCAGGTGCTGGGCTAACAACCCGTTCCCGACATGCCAAACAGCGTAGGAGATACAATGATTTTAAATGTGAAACTGCATTATTCATTGTTTTTAGCAGTTTTAATGACTGGTCCACTTGTTTGGTAGATGAAGAGACCTTTGTGGATAATGTGGCTCCTGCTTAAAACCTCCTGAACTATGAACACTGAAGGTATTCTAATCGGCAGACATTTCAAGCGGTTGCAGCCTTCAATCCTCACCGCTAAATGCCTCTAAATCCCTCTAATCTTACATACTGTTCCCTTAAAATGTCAATGATGCTAACAGAGTACTTGATTTGAAGTAATCCTTCTGCATTTTATACTTTTACTTTTATCAGATGTCAGGCATGAAGTATCGTCATACTTTAAAACGCTTTGATGGCATCTCAGCACACGACACTGCAAACTATGTTAAATACACATCGCTAGACTTTACCAAACCATAGGCTGTACTGGTTGAAGCTGTCACGGTAGTGGGCCAATCACAGGTCAGAATAAATTAGAGGAATGCTTGCAGTGATTAGCTGCGAGCAGAACCCTACAAATAGAAGTTTGTGGCTTGGTACCCGGTTATTTTGGTCATTACCTTAAAAGTGTCGAATACCAACACCCAGCCCTACTTCATATGGTATTCTTCTATATTTAAAGCCCTATTTGCATGGGACTAGAATTACCTAGGGACCTCTGATAACTTGTCTGTACCATGTCTGTAATTTGTCAAATAAAAATTGCATTGCAAATTACCTTCCATATTTCGCCAGACACAACGGGCTTGTGATAATAGTAGTGTTAACTGGTGTCTCAGTGATTTGGGGTTATATTTAGGTTTTCTGTTTTCTCCACACCTCAATTCTGTCTCTTTCCCAGTCGAGAATTAAGGAGGCTATGTTGGTAACTATAAATGAGAGCTTTGACAGTATTTTGGGTGCAGGAAACTCATCTCGCTACACATTTGTTCGCGACTCATTTGCAGATAGAACAAGCTCAAATCAATCAGAAGAGCGAAATCTCGAAATATGATGAAATGGATAACGTGACAAAGTTTGGCAGAATTAGTTCTGTTTGTTCAACCAACACTAAAAAGGCGAAAAGACGTTAACACTGTACATCACTTCTAGTGGTGCTGTGTAGTGTTGTGTAGAGTGGAGTTACAAATGACTGTGCGCATCATATCTAGAGGATAATGTCAGTAAATTCTAGTAAAATACAGGATTCGCTTATCCTGTGCAAATGTGCTGCAAACAAAGAGGTGAGGGCATAATTTCTAAATCACATGAGGTCCCCAGGTAATACAGGTCCCATCTAATAGGGCTTTAGAGTGTTTTTTTGGCAAGCACCTATTTCCTAAAAGAGGCAATTTGGTGTGCTGCCACATCACTTTGCTCTATATTCTATATGAATATGAACGTGAGTCATTTTGTATCTGTCCATCTGTGTCAGCACAGTGATGGACTGGCAGTCTGCCTTGACTCTGTCTCGGGCCTCTAATTTAATGCCCCAGAATGTTCTCTTGCCTTTGCACAGTAAAAATGTCAACATCAACCCTGGCCAGGTCTGAGAGGAAACATACTCTAGGCCAAATAATGTCGCCGCTGGCACCTTTGTGTGCTGGTTCATGTTCTCAACTAAAAGGAGAAATGCAGCCATGAGCTATTTAGGCATGACAGCTAAATTAAGTAATTCAGTTTTGGTATCCTGTTGTTAGCTCTGTATTATCCTCTCTCCACCGATTGAAATAAAGCAACCAAAGCCTTCCTATATGCACCTGAGAAATAACCTACATCAGCTGCAATTGCCTACATGGTTTCCTCCGCGATGAAAATGGGTTACAGGATTGATTTTGCTTGTTAGATTCCTCTCAGCAGTTAACAGTTATTGGACTCCAGTCAATACAAATCAAATGCAGTTGTGGAGAGAAAAAAGCTTGATCTGCACTTTTGGGCCAATTCATCTGTGGAACCGATAACCACTCCCTGAAAGAAAATATGCATTGATTAAAATGGCCTAGAAATGAAAATAGCCCACAATGGCAACGCTAAATATTTTTATAAATAGCATATGGTGCTATTAAGAGTATTATGTGACAAGATGATGAAAATTACAGCCCTGTCTTCCTCCTTCTCTTCTTACCTCTGTGGAATACAAACCAACTGGTCCTCCATCTTTCCCACACTCAGTTCTGACAAGATGCTAGTTAATTTAAAATGTTTGCTCCAAGGTAGAGTGGACAGTCAATACCATCTACACTCACTGGCCACTTTATTAGGTACACCCTGCTAGTATCTGGTTGTTGGACCCCCTTTGCCTTCAGACCTGCCTTGAGTCTTGGTGGCATAGATTCAACAGGGTGCTGGAAACATTCCTCAGAGATTTTGGTCCATATTGACATGATAGCATCACGCAGTTGCTGCAGATTTGTCGGCTGCACATCCATGATGTGAATCTCCTGTTCCACCACATCCCAAAGGTGCTCTATTGGATTGAGATCTGGTGACTGTGGAGGCCATTGGAGTACAGTGAACTCTGTTTGTCATGTTCAAGAAACCAGTTTGAGATGATTTGAGCTTTGTGACATGGTGCGTTATCCTGCTAGAAGTAGCCATCAGAAGATGGGTACACTGTGGTCATAAAGGGATGGACACGGTCAGCAACAATACTCAGGTAGGCTGTGGTGTTTAAACCAGGCTCAGTTGGTACTAAAGTGTGTGAAGAAAATATCCCCCACACCATTACACCACCACCACCAGCCTGAACCGTTGATACAAGGCAGGATGGATCCATGCTTTCATGTTGTTTATGCCAAATTCTGACCCTACCATCTGAATGTCGCAGCAGAAATCAAGACTCATCAGACCAGGCCAATTATCCGATTTTGTTGAGCCTGTGCTAATTGTAGCCTCAGTTTCCTGTTCGTAGCTGACAGACATATTGAACCAGTCTGACCATTCTCCTCTGACCTCTGGCATCAACAAGACATTTTCACCCAGAGAACTGCTGCTCACTGGTTATTTTCTCTTTTTTTCGGACCATCCTCTGTAAACCCTAGAGATGGTTGTGTGTGACAGTCCCAGTAGATCAGCAGTCTCTGAAATACTCAGACCAGTCCATCCGGCACCAACAACCATGCCACGTTCAAAGTCACTTAAATCACCTTTCTACGCCATTGAGATGCTCTGTTTGAACATCAGCTGGTCTTCTTGACCACATGCCTAAATGTATTGAGTTGCTGCCACATGATGGGCTGATTAACCCCCACTGTCCTTACATCTACCACTGTTATCCACCACAATTGATCACAACTACAACAAGAACTATGTACTGGACGCTGCATTGCTACAGGCTCACACTCTATCCACACACCCCATACAGAACTGAACTGAACAGGTGTACCTAATAAAGTGGCCAGTGATTGTATTATGTCGCTTTCGTCCTTCGTTTAGCCTCATTTGTCTGTGCTAATTTTTCTAAATACAGATGAAAACAGTTGTGGTGATTCACTGGGTTCTTCAGCAGAGTGAATGTACAGTACCTTTCTACTTTCTTACTGTATTTTACCCAGCTGCAGGACACACATTGCTGTAGAATCTTTTCATCTCCAGCTTGATTTGTTTTTATCTGGCATTCATGCATGATTCATCGGTTAGACGAAATACAGGGAGCATAACTCTTCCAGCGAACTTCCCTGCTGGGTGTTTCTCTTTTGTTTATGTTTTTGAGGACAGTCTATTTTATTTGGGCTGATCCCTGAGGCTCAGAGTTGAATGATTTGATGGGATTTACTGAAATGTAAAGCACAACTGTGAGGGGAAACTTGTGGACCTGCAGTAATCTTATTACAGAGGAAATTCTCCTTTCATCCTTAAAGTGGCTTTAATATTTTTACTCTAAGTGCATCACATGACCATGTGTAAGTGAAAGAACTGGCATCTTCCAGTTGGCTATCTGTTCTGGTTTTCAAGCTTGCAACTTTACTGTTGTGCTTTACTTATACTGCTTATATACAGTAGTATTGTTTTCAGCTGAGATAAGATGTGCTAAAAACTGTTAATCCACCAGCTGGTGAACATATTGAAGCATTTCGCGGCTAAAGAGACAGATATTTCTCTTTAGGAATTGGTGGAGACCAAATTCAGACCTAATTGAGACTAAATATTGGACATAATGTTTCCTTGAGATCATAAGCATAATTCAGAATAAATGCTAATGTTGGTCCCGGTCATGTCTGGACCTGAGAATAGGATGTCCAATGCTGCAGCCTGTTCTCATTCAGGGTGTCAAATACTGTTGCTTCATCATGCCCTTCAGCATCTGATATCTACGCCGAAGGCAGTCTTTAGCATCTTTATGAGATGCATCAGGCTGTCAACATTGAATCCCATCTGCTGCTATATTGACACCAACAACAAATGACATAAAGAGCGAGAAAACCCGCTGAGGGTGGAACAGAAGAAGGAGAGGTGAATGGGTCAAATAAAATCTGACTTTCACTCAGCAGATCACAGTTGAACACACACACCTGTGTAAACCAAAAGACAACATTGTTGACAACGTTACGCAATTTATGTACGGTTCTATCACATTTTTTCTTAACCTAACCAAGTAGTGTTGTTGTCTAAACCTTACCCTAACTGTTTCGCAACATTAACCACATGTCATAGCCTGTTTCATCTGTGTGGCCAGATCCCGACGGGCGTGGAAGCCAATATCGATATCAGCACTGCAACCTTGAGAATTTGACGATTACCAACACCAATCAGACACTGTCTTTTTCCAAACAGTGCTAAAAACAGCTATGATGCAGTATTAACTGGGGGGGGGGGACTCTGGGCTGGGGTTTGGGGCATTGAATTTTCATGACAGCGCTGTAGGTCGGGATCAAGTGACCAAGCAGTGCGAAAAACTGCAGTTCATTAAGTGACCTCTTGAAGCTGGCTCCAGAGGCCATTCAATCCCCAATGATCCAATTTTAAGATGCCCAACTTTACAGCGGAAATAAACGTTTACAGCCTGGTACAAAAAAGTGGTTAAAAAGCTAATTTCCCCCGTCATGACAACTGTACAGGGGGTAAATTCTTATATAATTCACCAATTTATATTCTATAAAGGTTTAAAGTCATGCATAATTAAGGGAAGGGCTGTCTGTTGATACTCAGATCCACTCCTTGCTCCTTCATAGTGCAAGCTTGCCCAAATAGGGTCACTTCTTGCTCCAAAAAGCCAAGATGGCAATGGTCAAAATGCCAAACTTTAGGCTTTAAAATGGGAATCCATATACTAATGGGTTACATCTCAGTGGCTATGTCCATTATTTCATACAGTCTGTGATTGGGACAGTGCTATTGGCAGTATCCACCGTATGACCATAGTGAAGAGCAGCAGCGATTGGCTAGCCAGTGGGATACTCACAGGGACTCACATAACATTCATGCACAGCTAGACCGTCTATTTTGTTAAAGAACAGAGAAGCTTGGACTACAACACACACAAAGGGAATGTGACCTCATTCTCTACTCAGGACGCTGTTACTCCACTTTATCTTTACATAGCAAATGTTGTTTGCAGCTATATTCACGCTCTGAATGTCATACACGGCTCCTTCAGTTGCTATTAATCACTGACAAATTAGTGTGTAATGAATAATTGTCTGTCTAAATTAAGTGAAACCACATTACTACAAAATTGATTGATAGATATGTTTTTGTCTGGCCTCCTCTCTCTGGGGTCCCGTACATGTTGTCATTACACTATTTACAAAATATTGAGTAACTGGCACATCTGTGTGTGTGTGTTCAATTTAAAAAAAAAGACACCGACTGACTGTGATTCATGTTAATGTCCTCATTGATGTTGATGTTTGTAGGGCTTGTTGACTCAGCAGTGGTGCATGCCATCATCCACACATGTTGCTGGTCACATTACTTCAGGGGTTACACTTGGTCTGACCTGCAGCACACATCCATACAAACATACTACTACTACTAAACACCTAAGACCAGATGTGAGCTTCTCGCTGTATTGACCCTGGCAAACACAGGGCTCAAAGCTGCTGCTGGTTACCATAAAGCAGTGTGATGGCAGGCTGTTTTGAATCTCTACAACAGTCATATTTTCATGGTCAAATCTGTCTGAGGGAGAAACAATTATCCTAAATACTGAAAACAATCGTTATCACATATAAATCTCTGTATCTAATTTGTGACTTTGGAGAATTACATCTGATGAAAAACAGAGGTTGAGACAACATGAAAACATTCCGTTTCCTGTCTTAAATTGAATTCTAGATTGATAGCTTTATCGATGAGGTATAAAAAAAATAGTAATGCTCAACATCTCTGTTATGTTTGCAGATACAGTGACTCCAAACACACTTTTTTGTTGTTCTGCTCTGTACTGAGGGTCAGATGAGCAGTTGCAGTCTGCCTGTCACACATCTGGTGCTGCTGCATCTGTCCAATCAGCTGACGAGCTGGTGTCTTGTTTTGTTCTCCAGCCTTGCACAACATTCGCTTGTTAACTTCTCGACTAGCTGAGTTGTGATACACAAATATGAGTCTGGGCTGGATTTCCAAAAAGCATCTTGGCAGGAAGTCATGGATGTGTTACATTGTAAATCACTGGAGTAATTAGTTGCTTGAATAGAAGTCAGATTCTGTCTGACTGATCCAGGATCTGTACTGAACTCAACGCAGGGTCATCTGAGCACTCTCAAGCAAAGCCTCATGATGAAACCATCAGCAGCATGGCCCCCTGGGAAAGATTTGTCTCTGCTGTACTGTGCCATTCGAGTCCGGCTGCTGCAAAACTGGCAACCTGAGCAGCCATGTGAACTGTGATGACATCATCATAACCTCACCGCCTGACAGCGTGGTGAAATGCTGAATCACACTGTGTGATTTAAGACACTGATGGCTTCACTGCTGCTGCAAAAATCCAAGAAGGAGGTTGTTTGTTTCATTAGTGAAGCAAAAATGCAGTTATAACGGCACAGATTGTGTATGCATAAATCTGTGCTGAATAAAAATCACCTTTGTGTGTGATCTATTTTAGTTTCTGTCCCTGAGCCACAGTGCAGTACACGTGCAGAACCAACACCAGCTATTTAGAAAAAGCAAAATCAAACTAAAAAACAATTTCAAAACAGAGAGAGGAAAGCGAAATACACTGCTAGAGTTGCAGTCTTGGGGAATCTGTCCTCTCTTAAGGGATGATTGTGAAGCCACAAGTTGTGTGATAAAATTCCATCCCTGCCAAGCCCCTAAAACATGCCATAAATCATACTGGAGATGTTGGATGAATTTACTTCCAGACACTGAGTCATAGACAAACTCAAGAAAGGAGAGAAATCCTTATTCCCTCTTGATCCGCTGCTTTGCTTCTGCCAAAATAACAGAACAGTTATGAACTTCTACCTTTAAATCCCTAGAATAAAACATATATATTGAATAGACTGTTATGAGCATACATATAAGGATGAATTTTACGCTTGATATGTTTGCTTAAAATAGCTGATGCACAGTCACACTGCAGCCATCTTTCTCAAAGGTTTGATCAAAGCAAAGTACAACAAGTCTTGATCAAAGTGCATCAAACTTGATTTAAATGTTAGTGTGAAGGACAGTTGTATGACATAACTCAGTCTTAGTATCTAATCAGAGCTCGGACCTCCCATCTCAAAGATACTTTTTGCCCCCAGACAGTCAGACTACTGAACAGTAACACTTGGGGACTGTGGACGCTGTGGATTATTCATGTTTTACTATATGCTGCTGTTGTCTTAATTATATGTTGCTATTATTTTATTCTCAGGGTATGTATCTTTATTTATTGTATTATTCATAGGGGCGACATGGTGGTGCAGTGGTTAGCATTGTTGTCTCAAAGCAGTGGGGGTTCCTGGTTTGGATCTGGGGTCGGGGGCTCGAACTCCTGGGTGGGGGAGCCCCATTGTGCAGAGCCCGCACCATACCTCTGTGGCAGTGTAGGTTTTCTCCAGGTACTCCAGCTTCCTCCCACAGTCCAAAGACATGCAGGTTAAGTGATGACTCTAAATTGTCCGTAGGTGTGAATGTGAGCGTGAATGGTTGTCTGTCTCTATGTGTCAGCCCTGTGATAGTCTGGTGACCTGTCCAGGGTGTACCCNACGCAGCAAAGGGCCACAGGCTGGAGTCGAACCCGGGCCGCTGCGGCAACAGCCCTGGACATGGGGCACCTGCTCCATCCACCAAGCCACCGATGCCCCAATAAACCTGAACTTAAACTAATTATACGCAGCCTACTACTCAGGTACTATCATATATAATACATATTGCTCTGCTAGCTATCCACAATAGCTAATAGTCAAATACATTTTTATATGATGGTGGAGTTAGCTAGTCAACCCCTAAAATCATATTTGATTGGATTAATGCATGTCATTGCCTCCAGCTTCAAGATGACTCCTCAAAAACTTGTTTGGATTTTACAGGAAGAGAAGATAGGGATTATGATCTAAAGAGGTCAAAAATTATTGAGCATTTAACAAGCAATGGATAAATAAACATATGAATATATGTATGAGAAGCTATTCCATCATTGTCAGAGCTCTCTACATGTGCAAACCAGCGCCACCCTTGGGAAAAAAAGAAGTTGCAGCCGTTCAGATCCGCATCAGATGAGGACATGCTGATGTCGCCACCTACAGGCAAAGAGAGTACAGGCCTTTGCACAGTGAATCAATTTTTTTCGGATGCGTTTTTTTAATCCGTCATTGAAAAAAACGTTATGGACAGAAACCTTGCACACTGGTGCACTTTATTGTTCTATTCCTTGTGAAAATTCGCGATCAAAATTAAAAGACGCATTTCCTCCTTTGCATCTCTCCAGTGGAGATACCTATCTGGCTGTTACCACTCCCTCCCTGTCTTTCATTTGGCACTGCGGCTGCATGAAGGCACGGAGCTGTGCTCCCTTTCTGTCCTCCACTTTGTGTGTCATCATTATTCACCTGAATATTAATAACTGACCTGTTGAACATGAGCTGTCTGAGTCATGATGCCACCTTGTCTTCGCTGATTCTTGGTCAAACGTCTTTAAATGCTCTGATGGATGCAAGAAACGCAGGAAATTGAACCTGATGCGAAAATTTTAATAACGGACAAAAGTTTCAGACTCAGTGTGCAAACGTGATTGACACAACGTGAAGTCATATTTATTTTTAGATGTGTGACAATTTCGGACTCAGTGTGCAAAGGCCATAAATCCTGCATATTTTAATACCTGCGCCTCCTGCATACTGATTTTTACAGCTGCAGGTTTTTTTTCAACTTATGAGTCGAGGCTCTAGCTGATGTTGGCTGAGGCAATTATAATGAGCTCTAAGTTTATTATGGATTTTTTTGTCCAATGGTGCCAAAGTAGGCTAAAACTGCCTATTGCAGCTTTAATTGTGGCTGTTTTCTATGTATGTCTTTTTATGTTTCATATTTAAGTCTTGGCCAAACTGTTGGCTAAAATGAAATCATTAATGAATTAGGAATATTATTGTTTTAAACTGATGAATCCACAGCTTGTAAAGTTTATGTCAAATTTCAGTTGGATATTCATGCTCCTTTCAGTTCTGATTTGGTATATAGCCTAATATTTAGTTCTTTAGGCTGCCTGCTGTTTGGTGCTGAGCAGAAAGACTATAGATCTTTTTAACAGAGGATGTTTTTGACTTGTCACAGGAGGAAATGCACAGCTGGAACCAATAACACTAATGAGGGCTCTGCTAGTATTTAAAGCAGTGCATCAGTTAAGACTGTTATTATTCACACCTGTGTTAGACAACTCTTAATGGCTGCTGCTGTGCTATTCAGTTTTTGTTTTAACTCATGTTTTTCCCCTCTTCCACGACCCCTCTGAGGTGAAAATGAAGAGATTTCATTTAGGGAATTTCATTTGGCTCCCCTGTTAAAATGCTGTAGGCAATTATAATACATTCGCTTCATTAACTGTCCTTTAAAAACCCATAAATGTCATTTTAATTAAATCATAATTAATGTGAGCTTGAATGACATTTTGAAGTTATTAAGTTTCCTGATGACACGTAGAACTCCTATTATTCCTAAAGTCCACGTTCATGCGTGAAGTCTTGTCAAGAGTCGACTAACAAAGATTGTTCTTGACTACAAGAACTGAATGATGTGCTAGACTGTCCAGCTTCCAGGTTTAAAGCCCATGGACCACAGTCAGGAACTCAGAGTTATTGTACCAGATCTTCCAAATCCCACAGCTCTGGAAGACTGATGTGCTCCTAATTTGGGCTCTGAATGAGTGCTTTGAAATCGTTGCTTCGAGTCCCCTGTGTCCGTGATTAAACCTTTTGGTGGTGATAGCTGTGAGCAACAACCCACTCAGACGCTGTCAGGTGGGATCAGGCGTTCACTAAATGCCTCAAAGCTGGCGTAGCAGCAGAGGTGGACATCAGTATTATCCATCAGTGGCTGAAGGCAGACTGAAACACTGCCTGCAGTAGTATATTACCAAAAATGAGACTCCTGAGATGACGTGAATATGAAGCAGAGACAGAGAAGATATAGGACTGTCTGTGGTGGAGACACAGTAGAAAATGGTATTATGCTGCATGGAAAGCTACAAGGCTTCCTCACAGCCTCTCATGTGAGGTGTTTCACTTCACTGTAGGACAGAGGGTCTAATTTAATATACTTAGGACCACAAGTGCACAAAGGTGTCTCTTTTTTAAATAAAATGAACCTTTTTGTGTGACACACATAGCGATACAGAAATTTGATTGACAATGCTTTTTGCAATGTATTTCACAGCTTTTAAGGATGTAAAAGCTTCATGACATTTTGAGAGAATCTGGGCAGAAACAGGAGGCAGATATTCTTTATATGACTGAGTGTAGATTTTACCAATTTAAACCTTTCCACTTCCTCTAGCTGAGAGGTTCACACTCCATCTGGGAGCAATAAACGATGGAGGACCTGCAGCAGAAGCCATACAGATAGTAAGATGAACGACACCCTGTCAACACAAGAGAGGCTACAGACCTGGAAAGTGGGCGAAATCAAATCAAGAGCCACACTATGAACATAAAGGACACTCGGGATGACAGCTCAGAGATGTGTTTCTCTGAGTCAGATACTTTTAAACTAGACTTTTAAAGTCCCTGCTGGCAGCAAGGCGCCAATGATGTCTATAATATCTTTTAGGACTGAGAAGTACAGAAATCTACTTGTGTTGGTGAGGTGAAAAGCTGCACACTCATTACTCTGACGCAGAATGTGCAGGTTTTCTTTTAATGATTTCCATATTTTAATGCATCCATGCTGGCGATAGCTGAGGCTAAAGGCATAATATTTTTGGGTGTCCGTCAGTGTCATTCTCATGAACGCGATATCTCAAGAACGCCTTGAGAGAGTTTCCTCAAATTTGGCACAACATCCACTCAGAGTCAGGGATGAACTGATTAGAGTTTAATGGTCAAAAGTCACTGTGATCTCACAAAACACATATCTGGCCATAACTCAAGAATTCTAATGTTAATTATGACAAATGTTCACACAAATTTCTAATAGGATGAAATGATGAAGTGATGACATTTTATACCCAAAAGGTCAAAGGTCAACTTCACTGTGGCATTATAATGTTCTGCAAAAACACTTCTCTGACCATTGCTCAACGTCATCATAACTCAGGAACAGAAGGGGAGACATTTGGTCAGATACTGAATTAGTGGTGCTAATCCTGGGTGTCTAACTTGAAATTGTGCTGACAGGAGAAGATGTGTGTGAAGAATTCATGTTTTAAAATGTGCATCGTCTTTGCAGCAACATTTGAAACATTGTCTACTGTTGTGGCTATATATAAATCTAGACAGATATGGATTTAAACTGTAACTTGACTGGTTTGTGGAAGCATACAATGGCAATGCAGTAATTTGAGTTGACCATACGATGCTGTGCGAAACTGAAATCTCTCTATGACTGAATATGTTTTTTTTATATATATAGATTTTATTTTTGAGTTTTTGACACTTTAACAATTCACAAACACGGACATTTGATATACAGGACAGAGAAAGAAAAATACTACAAAACAAAACAAATAATGATAGTAGTAGTAATAATAATAATGATGATAAGAAATTTTAAGATGAATGGTAACACACTGCCAGCTACAAGAAAAACAGTACAGTTGTATGCCAGTTCGTCCACAGGAAGGCTGAGGCAGAGAGATAGCGTCCATGGGGTAAAGACCATGAGTGGTCAGGGACAGTCCAGTGGAGACCTAGTGTCCTGACAGATCGAAGCCCAGTGTACAGTCCAATGCAAGGAAGTAGTCGAATGAAGTTAGTCAGCTCAACTCCTTACCCTTTTGATATGTTCAATAAAGGGTCCCCAGATACCAGTTTACCATATTTCTTCAAAATCTAGACAAGAAACCATGTCATTAAGCCATTTTGTAACACAAGGAGGGCCAGATTTCCATTCTTGCAAAGTAACTCTTTTTGCTATGACTACACCAAACATAAGAGCTTGCTGTACTGCAGGGGAAAGAGTCAAAGAATATCAGAACAGTCCAGTATCACAGTTAGAGAATCAGGGACCAACTGCCTGCTTTATATGTTACTATACAAATGAAAAATGTCCGCCCAGAGATTCCTGAGATTGGAGCAAGACCAGAAAAGGTGACCTAAGGTCCCCACGCCTGATTTACACTTGTCATATGTAGCAGACAAAGAAGGGAATATTCTGTTCAATTTGGCCTTGGAGAAATGCAAGAGATCAATGAGGGAGAGCACTAAGCCTTGATCTTTCAAGTAATGTGTAAACAAAGGAACCTTTTTGTAAGAACCACAGACACCATCAGAAAATAACCAATCTGCATTGACGTCTGGCAAGACATAAACACTTATTTTCAGTTATTTAATACAGAGCTGTTGACACGTTCTTTCATGAGACGGAATTAAATCCTGGTGGGCTGAAGCGAGAAAGCTTAAAATGTTAAATGAGCCCGAGATGCATGGATTTCCATAATTTTAGATGCAAAACAAAGACATTTTTTCTCATAAATGGTCAGTTAGGTAGCATCTATCTGACTCAGACAGTTTTATGACTAAACAAGTTAATACATTTTATGAATTCTAATTATTAACCGTTAAATTCATGTAGACATCCAGTGGTGGGATTTGCAGTGGTTAATGTGGGAGATAACACATCTCCAGCACAGTGCCACAACTACATCTGCTGTCAGGACATCAAAGCTGAGCAATAAAAGAACATTAAAGGAAGGACTTGAGTTTAAGGCAGCGACCATGGACATCCTAGGTTTCATGCATGGTTGGAGACCTTCATCCCATGTTTCTCTCGTCTGTACACTCTCTAATAAAGGCATAAAATAAAAGATGATACCAGACACAGCAAAATGAAAATGCAGGGTACATGAGAGGATACAAAATGCATGTGGGTGAATGGAGACGTGAGAGAATGCTGAATTTTACTGGGAACTGTTCAGTATGCTGGATTTTAGTTGAAACTGCTACATGTACATCTAGTGCAGTGGTTCCCAACTGGTCCAGCCCCAAGGTCCAGATTTCCCCTGAGTCATTAGTTCAGAGTCCACACAGTTAAATACATTCAGTATCATATTTGCATTTGGCCATGTCGTCGAGCTTGTTTGCTGTCTCTATCAAGTAGCTGTCCATTAGTCACTCACTCTACAGCAGGAAACAGCACTTTAAAATAAAAACTCTGTGCAGGAAATTCACTTTATGTAAAAATAAAGTGTGTTTTTTAAAAAACTTGACACGTTAGCGAGTCAATGGACCCACCACCCACCAGTTAGGCACAACTGATCTAGTGGTTATGTGAACAAACTGTATCAAAGAGGCTTCATCTCTGATCTGTATTATCTGATTCTTATAGTGAGTACTGCGGCTGCCGTCGAGGTGCAGCTTGCCATTAAAAGCTGTTGCTTTGCTGTCAGATTTCACTGTGTTTATAGGTTAATTTTTCTTGCAAAAGCTTTACTAGGTAAATTACAACAGTGCATTTCTATTTTTCTGATTTATTACTCCAGTAGCTATAACACCACATCATCACAAAAGATTCTCCTTATTGTCCCAACCACCAGAACAGAGTTAGGTAAATCTGCCCTTTCCTTTCACACCCTGAAAGCTTGAAATAAGCATCAAGGCATACCAAACTTTGAGACTTTACCCTCTCTTCACGTGTCTTAACGTATTTTAAAAATCGTTTTTTACAAAACAGTGCTATTGCTTTAACCAAGGGCCATTATGTGTCATATTTCTTTTCAGCCCATGATTCCTGTATGTTTTGTGTTAAATGCAGTTTAACATAAAGAAAAGAAAATTACAAAAGGAGGGGTAAATTAAATTCTGATTAAAATAAAGTTTTACAAGTATAACATAAATAAAATTCATACCATAAAATAAGAATAGAGAGTAAATAACAAATAGATAGATGCTGAATCAACACATACATATAGAGACAGTGGGGGGGCTACTAATCACACCTATGTTTCAATGTTTTTGTTTTTGTTATTTGTCCTCGTTTGTGCTTGTATTTTAACTTTGCTGCCCATCTTGACCAGGACTCCCTGGCAGAAAAGATATTGAGATAAAGATAAATAATTGCTGATTGATTTTCAATTGAATTTTGTAAAAAAAAAAAATAAAAAAAAAAACCAAACACTGTGGTTACACACAAGACACAGTTTAATAACGTAAGTGTTAAAAAAACAAATGTAAAAAGACCAGAAAAACAGTATATCACACCTTAAGTAAATGTCAAAAACAGAAACACAGTGTCTCTATAACCAAGATGGCTGATTTTCAGGACGTTACATTCCTGACAACCTTTCTTTTAACAACCAAGTTGCCACCAGCCGGATACAAACTGTGTCTAACTTCTCCTGTACCAGTGTTTAGTTACTCATAAACATTTCCACTTGAGAGAAAAATAAGCATTCTGAATTTATAGTAAAACACTTAAAAATCAAACATAAAACAAGACTCAAATCAAAAGCATATGAAGGAGACACAGCATATCACAGTGAAACTGCAACCACACTTATTCAGCAGGACTAAATGAAGAAATCATTGACCCGGATCGTTCTCTCAGTGTGGGACATAAAATGTGTTAATGACAAACACTGAATCACATTTAATATCTGTACAAATTGTAGGAATTATGAGCACCAGGAGGAAAGCACTGATCATCAAAGTATAGGATGAACCGTCTTTGGATATGTTTTAAAAACATCCAGTGATCAGTATTGTGGTCTGTGGTATCTAGTGGATTTTACCTGAGTGGATTACTGCTTTCTTCATATGGCTCATGCCTGCCCTCTGCAGGACAAAAAAAGGGAACATCTACTTTACACTTTTTACTTTCAATGTTACCTCAAAATAGACATACAGAGTTCTCCCTGACTCTGCTGTGACATTTGAAAACGACAACCTTGTTTGATGTGAATTACAGAAGAGATTTCGGGGACTAGACAGCTACTGGATGGACGAGTGCTGGAGCTGCCACTGGCGCAGCAGGTGGAGATTCTTTGCCTTTGTAGCCCAGTGACAGGATGTGTTTCTGCAGGTGTGTGATCCACCGCTCTTGAACAGACAGAGGTCCTTGGAACACTTCATCACAGAACCTGAACAGCAGCACAGAGACGGGAGTGTGAGTGTAAGTGCATTAAATGAAGTAGAACAGTTTCTTTATGATGTTATTAAATGACAGAGTGCATCCTAAAAAATCTTATTCCACATATTCTGATAGTGTCATGTGCATATTCTGAATCTTCTTGTCCAAACTCGTCTGAGTGACAAGTATAAAGGAAATATTCTAGATTCCAGATGTCTTGTGCACAATTTTACACTCTCTTCCCCAAAATTCAGCATATTTGCTATCTTTGTAAAGTTTGGGATCTCCATCACAATTTAAAATAACACTATGCAGTTGTGAGCAATATTTGGATGCACACAACATAACTTTGTAAAGGGTCTTGTCTTGCCTATTGTTGGTTGATACTCAAATCATGTTTTTATTTATCCATATTCTCACTTGCGCCATTATTTCCTTTTTTTTTTTCCACACCAGAAAAAAGAGCTGAAACACCCAATAAAACAATTTGTCTTCTTGACTTGGCATAAAAACTTATGTTACAACAGGACGGGCTCCATCTAGTGCTGTTTTCTGACTGTCTGTGGTACGTGTGTAGGTGTGCTGTAGGTGCGGCAAAGGCGCTGTCATCAGTGCAAAAGAGATCGATAGACAACCAGAGAGAACACGTCACTCAGTTCTGATCCTGCTCCACAAGTACCTCATTTTTATGTGAGTGCTCTGATTAATCAATCATACCAAAATAGGTTATATGTCATGATTTATTAGGAGAAACCAAGTCATTCTATATAAAGTCAGACATTGAGTACCACTGTATAGCCCAAAGGGAATGAACCTTTGTTTCATAACCACATTTTCCTGCAACTGCGACAATTTGACTCTGAGACTGGCAGCTGAATCAAGGTCCTTAGATCGAATTGTTGAATAGTCAACTATTCTGTGTCACCCCTATGAGGAAGACAAAGCAATTTAATGAGTCAGGAATGACTTTTAAAGAAGCAGGCGATGTAAGCGCACATTCCTGGTTTGAGTCCAGCAGGTGACTTGTTGGATGCTCTTTTTGCACTTATTTCCTGTCACTTATCTATAGATTTATACCTAATAATAGCAAAAATGCTATTCAATACTTGACGATGCAAGCTGCTGAAAATGATTCTGTAGGTTTGGTCTGACTTGGATTAATATTCTGTCCATTATCAAGACATAACTTGATTCTCTTATTTTGTTTTGTTTTTTTAAATGAAACCCTACAGCCCGAATCAACATGTTTCTTCATTGTAACTTCTGGGGAGAAAACCCCTGTGTCACATACCTAAAACCAAATGGCACTGAGCAAATGCTGCCTCAGTTTGTTAGTTTTTAGCCACCTAAAAATGGCCCATCTAAAAAAAAAAATCAGTATCAGTTCAAACGTACGTTACATTTAGAATAGTTTCACTGCTTTACCTTGCCGTCAGAAAGCCTTTTTCAGTGGTGGAACTGAGGTTTTTTATAGACTGACCTGCACTTGAGGGAGTAGACTTTGCCCACCAGTTTGACCAGTGGTGTTAGCGGAGGCTTTGGCAGCATAGCGGGGATGCTGCCTGACCGTGACGGCTGCTGGGAGTTGGTGTCCTGATTTGCTTCCCCTGAACGCACAACATGTTTTGGTGGATGGACACCTGAAACCACACGGAAAGGTGTTAAAGTAACATACAGGAAAAAATCTAAATGTTCTTTTCATCAATTACAGAATAGCTGTATTCAGCTATTGTCATCTCTCACCCCTTGGGGAGCGCAGACCACTGTCACTGTGGGCTGCGTTAGTCCGTGTGTGGCCGTGTGATTGTCTGGATGAGCTGGCAGTCATGCCCCTGTGCTCTCTGCCCACTGAAGACTTAAGGTCAGGGACAAAGTCAGAGTCTGTGGACAGAGAGGGTGAAGAAGCGCCTCTCTGCGACTGAAAGAAAATATACGGACAGTAAATTAGAATTAAAAAACACTGTTTGTGTATCTGGTGCTGAATGGGAATCATTTCAAGCATATTTTAGAGCACAGCCTACCTTTTTGATGTAAAGGTCTCCCATGCGATAGCGCCGGGTTATCGCTGCTACTTTAGCTGGGTCCCTCCGGATCAACTCACTGAGGAGTTCGATTGGCGAACTCGCTCCATCTGCCTTCCACTCAATGATTCCCAACTGGCGGAGGTGGGCTCGAGCATGACTGGCCAGGGCCTTGCGGTTCTCAAAGTCAAACCCACAAAGCTCACAGGATGCATCTGATACAAAGAAGATGAAAGATTTTGAGACGAGAACAAACACCTACATTACCAGTGACAGATCATACATGTATCAACTGCTCAGTGAGTTCAAGTAATATTTTTGTAATGTGAAAGTTTAGATTTGTGGTACTATATAATACCATGTGTTGTACCAAGAGTTTGTAAATGGATATTTTTATATACTTATGCTGTTGATAAATGTGGACCCCTTTACTTTAATTGTTCAAGAATTTTCTCTGTATTTTAAGTCTCCTCACTGGAGAAGTGCAAGAAAATGAAAGTCTGTTTCACAAATTTAAAGTAACAGTGGGTGAGTAAGTGATAAACAAATGGTCATTTCGGGGGTGAAGTATTCCTTTAAAAGGTAAATCCTAAACAGGATACACATATCACAAATATATAGTGTACTCTTTTTTTAAAAGGCTCATTAGTTTCCTTTAACAGCTGGCCACTGGAACAAGCAGAGCATTTGTCGACGACTATTTTCAGCTGCTGGCTCTCCAGTGAGTATTTATGGCACCAGGTATGTGGGATTGACTCAGTCATGTTCATCAAACATGTCACAGAGTACAACAGTGTGAATCACCAGCTTATAACAACATGGTTGTTAAATTGACATGATTAGGCCAACTTCAAATTCACAGTGGTGTTACTGTCTTACCGGGGTGTGGGGCCCCACTCTTGCTGGACACAGACTTCTCTTTCATAGAATAATCAAGAGGAGCGCTGGACAGGTTGGTGGCCTGTTCCCTTGACTGGAGGCTGTCAAGGGATCTTCTGGAGCTTTGAGGGGTCCACGTGGCTTTGCCTGATGACCCGGTTGGCACCAACGTTTTCTTCCTGTCTTCACCACGCATCATGACCTCTTTGAGGAGGTCAATCGGCGATGTTTTGATCGACCAGGCGAGGCCCAGCGCACGCAGATGGGCACGGGCGTGGCATGACAGGGCTTTGCGGGTGTCAAACAGCTGGCCGCAGTAGTCGCAAAGGACTGTTGGTGGGGATTGTCCATCTGTGGCATCTGAGGACACTGGGAAATGGTGGAGGTGAAATTAAGAGGGTGAAGCCAAACTTTGGTGTACATACACACAAATTAATAAATGCTAAAAAAAATAAGGGTTATATCACAGCTGCTGAGAGCATGAATCAAAAATTCAAATTGGAGCATAATAATATGATATGGTATCACAACTAGCATTTTCCTGCTTTACCTGCAATAAGAGGCTCAGAAGCTGCAGGTGATGCCTGCGTGGGAGAGCTGCTGTTAGTGCTGGGTGCCTTCAGCTGATCAGACACCTCAAACTCCACAGGCTCTGGCTTGGGCTTCCTATGAAGGGGGTCCACTGCTAGCCGAAAGCCTTTCTTAGCTTTTGGGGCCTTGTTAATCGGAGACCCAGTGAACTTTGCAGGGCTTGGGGAAGGGGATGTGGGAGTAAACGGGGCTGGAGATGGTGCTGCAGATGAGCTGGTTGTGGTGTTTGTTTTGGGAGTTTTGGGCGGGTGCATGGCTTCAAGCATGCCACTGTTGACCAGTTCTTGGAGGGTTTCAATTGAAGAGCTTTTCCCTGTCGGGTCCACTACTCCGATCTGACGCAGATGAGCGCGTGCATGGATGGCCAGGGCTTTATGACTCTCAAACCTCTCCCCGCAGAAAATACAACTAAAGTCCTCTGAAGTTTTAGGCCGTTTGCTGGGTGAAGATGCAGTTGAAGAGGGCAGATGTGAGGCACGTTTGAGGGAGGACCCAGAGGGAGTGTTTGAGGGGACCTCCTTCCGTTGCTCGCTGCTGATGGGTTTGAGGTCCTCCTCCTCCATTATCTGGTAAAGCATGTCAATAGGGCTGCCCTTGATGTCACTGTCAGGGACTCCAATCTGGCGCAGGTGGGCCCGGGCATGAGTGGACAGGCCTTTGCGTGTCCCGTACCAGCAGCCACATAGTTGGCACACATGGACCTCATTGCTGGTGTCTGAAGCTGCAACAATGTAGAAACGAAGAGTAAAAGATAAAAGATATAATCTTGTACGGTGCCTGTGTGTTAAAGGGATAGTTCTGATTTTATGAGGTGAGGCTCTATGTGGTACTTATCCATAGTCAGTTTATCACATAGAGTAGATGTCAGTCCAGTCTGGCTTTGAAGAGAGTGATATAACGGCTTCAGTTCCCCATCGGAAATCTCTGTCTGAAGTTAAGGGGAAAGCAGTGAAAATATTCTAAATATACCGTGCACTTGAGCTGATATTGTTTTGTTTTTTTAGGTGGGATGTTTTTGGGGTGGCTAAAATTAGTTTTCTGATTGACCAGTCTAACAGCAGTACATTGCTTATCTTCTATGTTGGACTCCAGCCTGCTTCTCCAAACTGGGAGCCTGTCAACTGACATTTACTCTATGTAACTAGTTCCTAACTGGGGATCCCGCCCCCACCAGGGATTGCTAAAGCTTCACTGGGGGTGACTATAATATGAAATATCCGTAAATATGTCACTTAGTCAGGGGCCATAAGTTTAGGGGGTCTTTTAAGGAGAAAGGTTGGGACCACTGCTAGATGTAATACACTGACTATGGATAAGTACCACATACAACTCCACCTCAGAAGACCTAAACTGTCCCTTTAAAGCTTTGTCTTGAACGTACAGCTCACTGCAACACTTTCAACATTTCTTTCAAACATCTTTTAAGATTTCAGCCATACCTAAGGTGATAGGGGCGTCCGTTTCCAGCGGCGCCCACAGTGGCTTGGTTATGGTTTGGCGCTCTACGGAGGATGACCTGCTTCCTTCACTTGTTCTAGACTCAACCTGCTTAAGACCAGTAGGGGATGAGGGGAGGAAAGAGACGGGTGACTCTTTGGGTCTGGATGGAGATCCCTGATGATCCATCTTTTCAGGAGTTGTCACGACTCTACTCTTTGCTTTAAAGGAGTCAATCCTGTCCTCTGACGCTGAAGGTGTCCTGGACTCCTGCTGGGATGTTTTTTTGAGAGGGCTCGGCCCAGGAACAGGGGAGTCTGCTTTGAGGTCAGGAAGGGTTTCACCTCTCTCCTCGATGAGCTGGTAGAGGAGTTCAATGGGAGCTCCGCTGCTTTCTGACAACGTCACACCGAGCTGTCGTAGGTGGAGGCGGGCGTGGCTGGAGAGCCCTCGTCGTGTCTCAAAGTACGTTCCACAGACCTCACATATGACGGGCTGTGTGGCGGCTGTGGGGAAGTTCGGAGAGGACTTTGTCATTACAAATTAAACAGGAGAACTTCATGCTTCGTGCTTTTGTGCTTAGTGCTACTAGTCAAGAAAAAGAACATGCTTCAGTTGTAAAGAGCTGAATTAGATCTTGCCACTTGACAACAGACTTGACAACCTTTACTAATGTCAAGATTTGATAACAATAAGACATAAACACAAATACAGGAATGCACCAATATGACTTTTTTTCTCTTTAACTCAGGTTATCTGCTGATACAGGTTCCTACTTTCCCCCAAATTTAAAATCTGCAGCACATCACACTGTGAGATTTCACTGGAATCAACTTTTTACAAGGCTACATGGGACCAGAGATTTAAAAGTAAGGAGTTGGCCCCCGATGACTGTACCTGATAGTAGCAACACTACATTTTATAATAAAATTATAAAAGAAAGATGTTTCAGTTGGTTGTGATTGGTAACCTTACCGCTAGATGCCATTAAATCCTACACACTAGACCTTTAAGCCTTGAAAAGAGATTTTCACTATTAAGTGCATATGGTAAAATGGACTAGAATTGTAAGTGTGAATGTACTTTCTAAAATTTTGCATGTATCAGAAATAAGCACAGTCCTGGGTTCTGTTTTATTAAAAGTACTCATGAGAAACTGTTCAAGAATCAAATCAAAATGATATTGTGATCAAGGTCTAATCATGAAGATGACCAATTTAACATAATGAACAAAGTTCTTCTGGCTCATGTAGCACTATAATATTAGGGATGAATGATATTGCATTTTTTGTCGATATCCGATAGGTCGAACTGATTTGCCCGATAACCAATATCAATATATCCACTTTTGTCCCCACCTAATTTTAGTGATCATCAAGTCTCTTCTGTAGTGGAATCAACACCATATTATGCATGCTCTTATCGTGATGGCCCACCAGTAGATGAATACATGAAATACAATACCTTTCATAATACGTAATATTCTGTCATTGTGCAAAATAAGAAAAAGCATGTTGGCTGACTATAATAGTTAATTTTAAAGCCAATATCGGCCAATACCAATGATGTGCTGATATCATTGTGCATTCCTAGTATGTCTAAAATGTAATTATTGGTTACTCATTCATAACAGTGTCCCCTACCTGGTGAATCCATGGCTGCTGATAATTGTGTGTGTTCCTTTTGTGGGATGAGAAAGTTGACAATCTGTGAAACCTGTGTACAGGAATGGAAGAGGATTGTGTTGTTATATGTCAAATATATTGATTCAGTAACGTTAAAGAAATTTAAAAATGAAATATTATTGGTCATGACAAATATGTACAAATGGGTTTTTAGCTGTCATAGCTTTCAAAATGCAAAATAAGTGTGTAACTTCCCTAAAATATCCAGACTCTACTAAGAAAATCTAACCTGTTGCTCTGACAGACAGCTAACCTTAAAATAACGTGACACGACCGTCACATCGCGAAAACTTGTTGATGCCCGTTAAGAAACATCTTTAAAGCTGTGGATCACAACATGTAACGTTAGTCATTATCAGAGAAACGTCTCCTTTCAATTACTGCTTCACTAACAACTTAAATTGACTGTATTGTTTGCATTAAACATGTCCTAGACTAAATTTAAAACTGTAACTAGCTGAATCATCTCAGTTGAATCTAAGCTAACTTAGGACACCTCTGTTGCGCCCTTTGTTTTGCTCTGGAATCATGCTAACGTTAGCTGCATGCTAGCTCATGTTAAATATAATTTAAGCGAAACGGCGACAAGCTACACATCCTATACTCAGTACTGGAAACCAGACAACAATTATCAATCACAGATCAAAGTTAACTCACCTAAAGATTTGAATAGAGTGCCTCTGGACAGCAGTTTGGGACACTGACAAGCTCAGCGGAAGTGGTGCTCACATTCCCGGTGACGAGTTTTTCAAAATAAAAGACCGAATGTTGTATTAACAGAGCTTCGGGTGAGCAAAGCTGCCCCCTAATGACAGAGAAAGGCAGGTGGTTTAATTATGTCACTGAGTTAGTGGTTCCCAACCTTTTTCATTAAATGACCCCGTTTCTATCTTTGAGTAAACTGACTAAGTGACATATTTTATAGATATTATATATTATGTTTAATGAATAACAATAACAGTGCTGAACAACTAATAAACTGCACAATTAACCAATAACAGCTTGTTAGAAAGTTTATAGTTAAGTGTTTTTTTTCTCCCTGATGCTTGGCCATTGTTGTATTAGCACTTTGGTTGATTTAACTGTCCTTTCTAATGCAGTACCAGTAGCAACCACCAGCACCAAGAAAAAACAGTGGGTTCCCCCAGTCAAGGTCACACACTGGGCAAAATATACAACATAGAAAGTGTTTGAGGAGCAAAAAGCAGAAAACAGTGTCTAATAAAATAATGATAGAAGTAAAATTAGTACAAGAGTTACTAAAAATGAACTAAAATGGTGGGAAAAAGCAGATTGCCAAGGTAATATTGCACATAATGTTGAGAAAATAAATCACCAATCACAAAAGACAAGATTGTAAGAAGCAGACAAATAGTCAGCAAGACAAGCATATAGCACTTAAACATATCAGCTCACTGTCTGTCTGTGGTTTAAAACTTGTCAGTCACTTTGCTGAGTTAAGGATACTGGTGGCACTTGGGATGAAATGCTTCTTAATTGCATTTTTAGTTGCCAGAGGGACTATGTAGCATCTCCCGGAGCTCAAGAGCTCAAACTAGCTGAAGAGAGGATGGGAGCTATCTGCCAAGATACTCCTCGCTTTCTTCCTCTTCCTTTCTGTAAAGAGCTGGGTGGAGGGCTTTTGTGACTTGCCAACCATTGTCACAATCCTTAAAAGTTTATTTTTGGATGTCCCGTTAAGATATCAGACAGGAAGGTGAAACTTAAGTCACTCTCAACCATAGCTTGGTGCACTAAGTCTAAAATCTGATGACACCGAGGCCACTGAGCTTCCTAAGAAGATAAAGCTGCTGTGAGCATCTCTTGAAAATACACTCAGTATTTTCAGAGAAGCTCACATGGGAGTCCAGAACTGTACCAAGGTGTTTAAAAGTTTCCACAGTTTGAGCCCAAGACAGATTTCTCACCTTGTGGGAAAATAAAATTAATCTTGATCTTGATTTGAAATACATGGAATTTACTGACAATAATTACATAAACTTTATTAAACTGAATTAGGTAAAGTCTATGAGCTAGTTACATGAATTTTTATTACATGAAGTTTAATTTGATTCAATTGCAAAAATGCTGTTGTTTTTTTTTTTGTTTATTGTAAAACTTCAATTAAGAGCCAATTAAACGCCAAGTCCCTTCAACTGGCCCGATGTGGCTACACATTTAGACAAATAGACGCTCGTCTCAATTAGTTGGGGTCTCATTTATAAAACAGTGCGTAGGATCCATACCAAAAATGCACATAGCCTACGAACAAAAGCCAAAAATTGTGTGCGGCAAAAAATATTCAATAATTTGAACAATCAGGCTTCCACCTTATCATCTGCATCACCAATTTCCTGTTTCCCAAATGTTTTTTAGCATGGGTCAAAGTTTCTCCCGTCAAATCTGTCTTTATAGATCACAACTTTGGCGTGGGAAGTGGCATTCGCCTCTCTCAGGCCTCTTTTTGTGTGTATGCAATGTTTATAAATGAGACCCCAGGTCTGGTTGCCAAAAAAGTTCCTCACATGTATTAAACCGGGTTGTTGGCTACCTCAAATTACATGTCCAATCCCCAATTACCCTCAAAGTTATTCATATTCCTTTAGTCCGTAAGGGTCCCTTAGATCAAAAGAATCAAAAGGGTTTTTCCTAAAAATACATCCAAGTTGTGAGTATTGTTTTAAGAGGATAAAGTGGTGTTGTGTCAGCATGTTGTAATCCTCGAATGCCGTAACTCTCTCTTTCTCTGATGTGCTGTCTGTCGGACCTAAATCAAATAAATGATTCATAATCTTTATGTTATCTGAAGCCTGATTTTAAAGCATATTCATACTGGTTTGAATAAACAATTCATTCATTCATTTTCCGTAACTGTCTATCCAGTTGGGGGTTGCAGGGGGACTGGAGCCTGACCATCACACTATCACAGGGCTGACACATAGAGACAGACAACCATTTACGCTTACTTTCACACCTCCAGACAATTTAGAGTAACCAGTTTACCTGCATGTCTTTGGACTGTGGGAGGAAGCTGGAGTACCCGCAGAAAACCCACGCTGACACGAGGAGATCATGTAGGCTCCCACAGAGGGGCTCCCCTCACCCCAGGTTCAAACCAGGGTCGACAATGCTAACCACTGCCGCTCTTTTAACAGCAATTTGATTGTATTCTCCATCTTTGCAGAGCAACAGTTTTGTCTGAAAGGAATGAAAGGCCTGTCCCATATAGAGGCCCATTGATTTCAGTGATTTAAGCAAATAATAGCCCGGGCTATTAATTGAGGTTTAACAGTATGTTAGAATTACTTGACTTAATCAGATGGAAATTGTATATGTTGTTGAAATAAGTGGCAATAGACCAATTACATTTCCTTAAATGAGCCCACAGACACATTTACACTTTCTAATCTCGTTCTTTACTTTGAAAGAAGTTATTTTCACTTCCGGAGGCCACCGCTGGCCCCGCCCACTCCTTGCACTTAGCCGTCCCTCCCACAGACTGCAGGTCCCTCCTTTCAGTCCTCTCCTCCTGCCAGCAGCAGACCTCCGCTCTGCAAACTTCTCCTCGTCTCTACGTTCAGTCAGGTGAGTGTGAAGTTTTTCGTTTGACAGACTCTTCACTGACAGACTTTGCCGTTTCGTCTGCGCAGCTCCGACAGAGTAGAAACTGTTTGGTGTGGAGCAGAGAGACGACAAAGAAACCGGCTTACTGCATTAAGCTAACGTTAAGCTAGCTAGGCAGTGCGGGTCAGTTGCTCCCCTCCTTCTTAAGTGTTTGGGCCTGTTTCTGGCTCTTTCTTTGTCCCTGTGCTGCAGGCTGGCACAAAAGACTGGCCAATGCCCACCACGCTTTGTTCAACACTGCTACCACCTCATTTGACAAATTTTAAAGCTTTGACCTTACAGCGCTGAACTTTGACCGAGCATTGACTGCAAATGGCGCATTTAAATCAACAAAGACGACAAAGGATTGATAGCTTTTTGTCTGTTTTTTAAGTATGACAAGTGCACTGAAATAGGTATGTGCATACCATATTTATTTTACCACCAAACTGTTGCTAGAATAGAAAGAGCAAGAATAATCACCTCATGGCTGCTGTGAAGGCCTGGTTGCAATGATTGTATGTTTAGTTTGTTACTTAACTGTCCTGCATTTATATATATATAACTGCAAAAGTCAACTCTTGATTAACAAAAATACATGTGTACCCCTCCTATAAAACATGCATATGTGTTTATATCCAGTAAGAGCCCTCATTCGTTTGTGATAGTCATGGTTATGTAAGCCATCTAATGTGCTATTGTTGTCTGCAGGCTGCTGAACGTGACTTTCATGTGACTTTATATCAGGGTCAGGAAGCATCAGGAATTTTCTGTTAACTGTTTTCATTCTCTCCTCAGTTTGCCACCACCACCACCATGTCTGCTGGAAATGCTAAGATTGGCATGCCTGCCCCAGCCTTCAAAGCCACAGCTGTAGTGGATGGGCAGTTCAAGGAAATCCAGCTGTCAGACTACAAAGGTAACTTTCACATTGACAGTGTTCACCACCAGTAGCAGAAGTATTTGCAAGTGCTACTGTCTCTGAGGAATTTGCTTCTTGCTTTTGCTTTCGTTTTCTTCTTGTGTCATATCTAATTCAGGTCGAACACAGTCAACACTTGTTTAACTTTTTCCCCTCTGTGCTCGTCAGGGAAGTATGTCATCTTCTTCTTCTACCCCCTGGACTTCACATTTGTGTGTCCCACCGAGATCATAGCTTTCAGCGACAGGGCGGAGGAGTTCCGCAGCATCGGCTGCGAAGTCATTGGCTGCTCCGTTGACTCCCAGTTCACCCACTTGGCATGGTGAGAATTCCTGTTAACTGAGATGAAATCAGGGCTTGAGTTGTAGTGTAATCTGTTTGGTAATGGCATGCAGTGGGACTGGTGATCCTTAGCCAACAGTTTAGAAATACCATCCACGCAGTCAACGAGTACGCAGAGCTTCTTTAACAGAATTTATTTTTATTTTTTGTCATTTCAGTCATAACTCAGGGTGGTCACAGGTCCTCAAAAAGTCTTAAACATTTACTAATTAGAAGTAAAATTGTCTTAAATTCATTTTGGATGGATCCTACTGGCTACTGAAAAAACAAAAATGCAAGGAAGCCATGGATGGACCTTTTTCTCTGAAGACATTTTGAGTTGTCTTAGTAAGATAAGCACAGGTGAAATTGATAACGTTAACAATTGCTCAGTTCCATTAATTGTCCCAGATCTGCATTAACCATTTCTGATCATGGCCTACTTACAGGTTAGTGTGCACTGGGAGCTGTGTAGCAAAGTGTAGAGTCTGTATCACAACTCAGTAAATATTGTCACATTAATTATGACAGTCATCCCGAGCTGTAAATGTCTTATTACTCTGTTGATAGTAGCTGTATTTGGCAGATCTGAAGTAACACCCACCCCAGTTTATCAGGTTATCTCCTGTCACTGGACTTCACTGCACAGTCTTGATAAGTTCTTATGTAACGGTCTGTGCACCGCGTCTTGATAGGGAGACATTTTGACACACTTGAAGTCCATTACATCAGAAATTAGAGTAACACTCTTGTCAGAGGGGTGTACTACAAAGCAAGGTCGACAGAGCCAGGCTTTCTTCACGTTAGCTGGCTTGACAGATCTTAAAGCCTCAGTCAGAGGTGATCAGCACCATGAAGGTGGTTATCAGTTTGCTCTGTTAATCCAGACTCTGGCTCTATCTACGGTCCCATAAAAGGGGGCGTTTGGTGCATCATTTGACTCTTAATTGCACAAAATGGACTGATTGTGTGCTTCCTACTTCCTTCCATGAGGAATCTGAAAAAAACATTGCAGCCCTGAGCAACACGACTGCTTGCAAATAAAAGATAAGACAGGAATGTGGGCATTTCTTCTTCAAAAGTTAACTCGTTTTACCACACGTTTATTTCTAAAGCTGCACATTATACACCTCTTAAACTTAAAATTGAAGAATTGAAGAACTGCATTTGGGTCTAACACTGTCCTGAAAGAAACACATTAAAGTGAAATGATTTTTATTGATTGAAAATTGTCTGTGATAAGAACCAACTGATTTTTTTAATTGCTGTTCCAATAATAGAAATAATAGTAATAACTTTTTGATTATGTCGTGCCTCTCAAAACAAAGTTAGTGAAACAATAATAAAGCTAGAAAAAAAGGTCCAACATATAAAACAGGATAAAACAGTATAAATAGTAACAGTAAATACCATCACTTAGGAAAAACCCCAATGATAAAAGTGAGTTTTAAGAATACATTTAAAAACAGCCACTGAGTTTATCTGCTTTAGATCCTCTTAGCTGCAGTATCTACAGTGTAAAATGGACAGATGGCAGATCTGGACCAAGCATTAAAACATAATCCAAAGTGATAACGTTATGGTTAGAAGGAGTTACTGATGAATAATATGGTGAACTTATTGATGTATAATGCTACCTGCGATTTTATAGAAGGCTTCTCTCAGATCCAGCGTAGGCAAATGGATCAGAGAACACTACAAAACATATTCAGTAGTTCAGTGAGAGAAAGAACAACGTGGCAAATAAAATAAAATTGCATTCTTGCATTAGATTTTCTGCATCACTATTATACAAGTTCCCATGGCAAAAAAGACTAAATGCAACATGATGCATAAGGTTGTGCTTTGGTTTTTTTTAGGCCAGAAGCTAAAAATTATTTTCATTGTTGATTTTTATTTATTTTTTTCAATTAGTTTTTTGGTCTTTAAAATGTCAGAAAATGGTGAAAAATATTGATCGGTGTTTCCCAAAGCCCAAGATGACGTCCTCAAGTTTCTTGTTTTGTCCACCACTCAAAGATATTCAGTTTTGTGTGTCATAGAGTAGGAAAGAAACCAGAAAATATAGCTTGGTGGCCTATTTTATATATAATTTTATTTCTACAGGACCAACACACCAAGGAAGCAGGGAGGTCTGGGCACAATGAAAATCCCCCTGGTGGCAGACCTCACCAAGACAATCGCCAGCGACTACGGTGTGCTGAAGGAGGACGATGGTGTCGCATACAGGTCAGGCAGACAGCTGGTGTGACTGCAGCTAGAATATCTAAAGCAAGTAGAGACACTAATAAATGTAGCTTATTAAGCATTTTGTTTGGACTACCAATATTCATTTCAGCAGCCCAATTTACATATTTGTCTGAGAGAGCATTAACATAAACACATCCAACTTGGCCAGTTTGCCATCTCAGTTGGTGCTTGTGCAGCTTGGGACACAAGTTAATAACCAGATATGTCTGTAAAGCAGTGCTTTAACCTGACTTTGTGCCTCTCAGGGGTCTGTTTGTGATCGACGACAAGGGCATCTTGAGGCAGATCACCATCAATGACTTGCCTGTGGGTCGCTCTGTGGATGAGACTCTGCGTCTGGTACAGGCCTTCCAACACACTGACAAATTTGGAGAGGGTGAGTAAAACACCTGTCAATACTCTTGCTTACCCGTGCTTAGTTGTTTTGGTCATCTTTTTTTACAGCTCCTTGTACAGGAAACTCGGTATCATGAATTTGTAATAAAACGTCGAGAGATGGTGGTTTTATTTAAAGGCCGATATTATAACCATAGTTAGGAGAAGGAAAAAACCGATAGCTGATTATTGGCCGTTATCATCCCCCCACGAACACACAAAAAAAGGTAGTCTTTGACTTTATTAGAAACTGGATAATGTTCAAATAACTGTTGACCTCAATATCTGAGTCAAAGTAATAGATACCTAAATAAATCACACTCAAAGTAATAATTCAAAATATGTATTTCAATTACTTAAGAGTATTGTGTAACTGGTAAAAGATCCAAATGTAACTTGAAACAAGATACTCAAGTCTTGAGTAATTTTTTATTTTCAAAATTAGGGATGGAATTTTTCTGAAATTCTGGGCCGATACAGATGGGTTTTTTTCTTGTTCATTTCATCTTTGTTATTTATTCCCCCCTTTGTGCCAAGCAAATGAGGAAATCTTAAGTATGAAAAATGAACTAAACTTTTTTTAAAGTCATTTAGTCCTTTATTACACTACCTTTGGATGAACAAAAATTCAGTCATACAAATTTATGAAAATTTTCCATTAGCGGTTATGTCTGGCCAACAGCTGCTAACAGCTAACGTTAACTAGCTTTCCTCCTGCTCATGTCAACACGGATTTGTCTGTTACAATGTCGCATTATCAGAAGAAAAAATAGGATGTGTCAATAGTGAGTTTACTGCGTCCTTTTCATCCTGATGGTGCCCCGGTGGAAGATCTGTGTTCATCCCAAGCACATCGTCTATCGTGTCTGGGACAGTATTAGTTCAACTCCTGCTTTTTAGCCTGTGCAAAAATGGTGTGACACAACAAAAAAACGTCGGCCACTGACATCAGTGAATATCATCTTATTTGCTGATAGGCTGATGATAGTCAACAAGGAAAATACTGGACGATTTCGATGTTCAGCTGATAAATCAGGGCATCCATACTCAAAATAATTTCTCAATGATTCATAAAACATAAAAAACAAGACTAGACGAAAACCTTGTATATGGCTGGACCGTGTATGAAATGCTAGAGGACTTTTAATTTGAAACAGTAAGTGGACACATTCACTCAGTCACAGACAGCTTCTCTACTGCAGTCCAGGCTACATGCTAAATAAAGAAGGATACACTCAAACACACTAGAAGGAATCTGATTTCTCTGGAGCTGTAGCCACTTATCATCGAACGCAGCCCTCCCTCTTCAGCTCCAGTTGCTGATTAATGTCTCCGCATGACTAGTGGAGGCTATGCGGCCATCGGTTGCTATTGGCACCAAGTTCCACTGATGATGATAGATTGTAAAATATCCTGTTAATGCCGGTAAATCAAATGGATTAATCGGTCAGTAATCGGTAACTAAAAGCATTGATTATGTTGCTGGCCTTTGCACTAGCTCCTAGAAGTTTAATCAGTAACAGTTCCTCCTTATGATGAGCTGCCGCGAAGTTAGAGCTGAGAAAGTGGTGTCTGCATTTAGTTTTTGTTCGGGTGGTTACAAGCTCCTCAGCCTCATTTTTATCTGTGACTTTTCTTGGTCACATTCACATCTTATAGAAACAGTTGGCATTATGGGTGTAGATTATTTGTATGGCACACCTCACACCTAGAGTTTAAAAGAACGAAATGAGGTTGCTTGTAGCTATAAACTGATTTAGAGGGCTTAGTATGTGGACATAGCCTTGTGTTATTGGTTTACCCTCTAGGCTATTCACACGTGCTTTGTTCTCTCTGTAAGCGAAGTTCAATGTCCGTTACTTGCGCCTTGTGCTAAACTTTGTCACTCCTCTCTACACACAGTGTGTCCTGCTGGCTGGAAACCTGGGAGCGACACCATCGTTCCCGATGTCGAGAAGAGCAAAGCCTTCTTCTCCAAGCAGTAAATGTGAAGGTCTTCTCGCTGACTTCCTAACCGTAGAGCCTGCCTTTTGGATGAGAGGTGTACCTTTGAAGCAGTATCTCATGGCGTCCATTTTCACGTATTAAACCCAACAACATTAAAACACTTGTTAGGTAAATCTTTTGTTGCCAATCTTTATCTTTGTACGTCCAGTGTACAATTGGTGGGGCGACCTCATAGTCTCAAGCACTGAAACTAAAGCTGTTTTGTTCCTTTTTCAGAAAAAATGTTGCTGTTTTTCCTTGCTGTAATTTGATAATTTGCTGTCATCTTTATTAAAACAGTGGGAAAATTGTGACGACTGGTACGTGCGTTTTTGTCAGACGAACATGGCAGCATTGCTGTATATGTTATGAAAGTCGTTCCACTTGTGGCCACTAGATGGAGCCAAAGTTCTTCCTGGATCCGCTCTCAGTGCCTACAAGTTTGGTGACTTTACAACTTGGAAGTATTACACCAACAGACATTTTAGGGATTAACTTGATGTATCAGTCCCGGGCCCTGTGCCTGGCTGAGGATCTGAGCGCGTCACAAGGCTGAAGTATTGGTTAATGTTGGAGTTATTGTGGTGTTTGACTCAGCACAACAACCTGGCATTGCCAAATGGCTCTGCAGCTCTTGCAGCTCTTGGGAAAGATTGGATTGTTGGGTATGAGTTCACACAGATCTGCATGACTGTTCCAGGTCCTTCTGATTGTTTGAGGAAAATATTTATCCGTGTGTATCCCACTGTTTTTTGTTTTTTTTTTAATTTAAATCCTTTTCAGTGTATTGACAGTACTTTTTTCAGGTAACATTGGATCAGTCGTCAGTCCATGTCATATTTACTGAAGTAAGAACAGTGGAGACTGTGGGACAGTGCCTCTTTGGCAAGTTATACCCCTTTTCCACCCAAGTTAGTGCATGTGTGTGGGTTTTTTAACATGGTAACACTTGCTAAAAATAGGTGCTACACCCACTCAGGTGTGTCACATTCAACGTCACTGACAGGCTGGAAAACATGTTAGGAAGAAACAGCATGGAGCCCAGTGAACATGTTACGGTTGTTACTTCTTTTTTATATCCCTTACTTACTCAGCCTGTCTTTCAAACTTTGTGCAGAATAATTTAAAGATAAGAATGGTATTTGTGGCGGCCCATCATTGCATCTCTCTGGTAAAGGGGGCCAAAATTAGCACGTCCACTGGGGTGTTATATTCCCATTACCGCCGATTGGAGCTGATAATACCCATGACTACCGCAGAGACGTGTCCCTGGTGTGAATGATGATTGTAACCTTTCCCATTAATTACCAAAGCCAGATGTTAGCAGGTGTTAGTGTTTGTGCAGTGGGAAAGGGGGGGTTTAGAAAGTAACTTTGCCTATGACATTCACCATCCGCATACTAAACCCTCTTCACTTTCAACCTCAAAGTAGACACCTTCTCACTATTCCCCACATTTTATACACTGTTTTAGTATCTACAGCATGTTAGCAGATGTTTGGCTCTTTTCCTATTTTAATTCTACCGCACTGTTTACAGTTCTGCCACATACCAAAAGCATATCATTGGAGAGCTGAGATTCCGACCTGTCGGTTCATGCCGGCGTTAGATGACTGAATTTTTTTATTAGGAGCCAGCACAGGAGTCCAAGGTGTGTCTGCTCTCCGTGGAACAGTTGGGACACTAACCTCAGGCAGTTTGGACTGTATTGTTAATAGTTTCTACCTTGTTACAAATTAATAAATGAAGACTAAAACAAGACAAAGGTTTTCCTAAAAGAATAAGACCCACTGTGAAGTTAGAGTGAATGTTGACTGCATGAACTTCATATAGGCCTACATATCAACCCATATTTTGATGAGCAGAATTCACCTATTTAACTTTTTGTTTTACTCTAAAGTTGTTTTATTTATTCATTTAATTGTATTTATTTATTCTTAAGGAAATTGAAACAAATTCAGTAGCCAACACAAATTTATAGGCAGCATGTGGCCTATGGTAACCACATAAAGCTGATAGCAAGGTGAGTACAGGTCCTTAAAAGCCTTAAAAGGTCTTAAACTGTCTTAAATTCAGATTCAATGGATCTTAAATATTTTTGATCACATCACTGTGAAAATATCTCCAGCCTGACAGACCTAATGACTGTTTGCAATCATTGCACAGACTGAAGAACTGCAATAATAACTAGCAGTTATGACACATCAAACTTAATCTCACGCAATTGTTATTTTTTCTGACTGTTCATTTTGATCTGACATCAGTGTGTTTACTTGGAAAGAGTACTTACACATGTGACACACACACACACACACACACACACACACACACACACACACACACACACACATATATGTATATTGTGAATTTCCATTACAGGTCTGGTCTTAAATTTCATATAAGGTGGTATTAAAAAGCTCTTAAGAAGTCTTAGATTTAACTTGGTTATATCTGTAGACACCCTGTGGTAGGTGAAACTGAAATAAAGACTCGGAAGACAGTCAAATTCCATATCTCAGTAATTTATGAAAATATAATCATTTCACAAATGTACTTTTTTCAGAGAGATGTGCAGACAGGTGACATTGAAATATAAGACTGTGTTTTTAAGCCCAGAACAAAGTGTCCTAAACATCTTGGGAAAATTCACTCCCTGTACATTGTGTTGGGGTCTAAAAACTTGATAAACTGTTAGCTGACACTTGTATCTGTTCAGGGATTATATTATTTGTATTACTGTTCAAGTGGTCTCTGATCAATAGGATGTTATTCTGTGTCCCAACTGACCCCACTCTCCATATCATCACTCTCCAGATACAATAATTCATGTTTTGTGACCTAGTTCATATAATTTATTGTCTATTTTCTGTTATGTGTGGATCCTATATATAATTTCTCACCTCTCCTCCCCTACATGTATTCCTGCCAGCTATTGTTGACACTAATTCTTGTAATTTCAGACTAGCTCTCGACCATCAGACAGAAAGTCTACTCTGCATGTTTGTCTGGAACTTTTTTTTCTACCATTTTTCCTGAGCTAGTGTTCTCACGGCTTGTTTTGGGAAATTGAAAGCAGAATGGGGAAACTCCCTCAACTCGAATAAACCACTTATTGACAAACCTCTTCATTTACACACACACATACACACACATTGTGGTGTGAAGGGGAGCGCTCAGCATTTTTGACGGGCAGTGTAGGAGGGAGTTCCCGGAAACCTTTTCGTTATATGACGTTTGCCAGCAAAATTGACCATATAAGGACTGACGCATGTGCGTCAATAGGGAAACAATCCTACGCTGGGACGTCTCCAACGTCAAGCAACTGTCTGCTGCTGAAACTTAACTGCTGACCGGACGAGAGTGGTTACGTTAACGAGAATTACCGTAATAACCCTAAGAGTTCTAAATACACATAGCTCAAAAAGAAACAGCAACACATATTTCTTAGTTTCATAATTTCATTTACTTAAATATATACTGTACAAGTAAAAAAAAGCGCATGCTCATCAGGCTCAACCTGACAAACACAAATAACTTACATGAGAATGTATCACAGATTGCAATTAAAGTAAAATGTAAACAGGCAAAGCCAAGACGACACTTTTAAAAACTTTTAAAAAATGCCCAAGTGTTTTAGTCTTGTGTGATTTCTGCTGCTTGTCTTTCAGACAGAAACCATCAGAGTCCAGTTCTCTCATATGTATCAGACATTGTTCATTGTGTATCAGTGCAGTTCATGTCCAGTGTTTTTAAAAGTGCTTTGTTTCTTCAGTAAGACTTCACTTTGGGCGCCAACATGAGCTGGCAGCCACTGCTCACATGTGTCATGACTTTCTGTTTGAGTTGGGCCACCTGCTCCCTCAGTACAGAAGCCGTGTTTGACAGTCCGGCGTTGTCTGTTTTCAGCACTTTCACCTTGTCCTCCAGACGAGAGATGCGCTCCAGCTTGCGCCTCCGACACTTGGAGGCTGCGAGCCGGTTCCTCAGCCGCTTGCGCTCCGCTTTCATCCGGTCCTGATTCTCCAAATCGATGGGGGACATCGGAGGAGACCCGTCGCTGCTCTGCATGTCAGGGACCGTTTGAGGCTCCTCTTTCAACCCGCCGTACCGCTGCGAGTGGATGCCAGCGCCGGCCAGGGAGTGCTGGAAATGGTGAGATCCGTGCGCAACAGCCTGGGGATGCTGGTGGTACTGGTGATGCGGCAGGTAGCTGATGGTGGTGGAGGGATAGCTGGAGGCTGAGGACAGGCTGGGGTTGGTGGTACAGCTGCCCAGGGTGGTGTACTCGAGCGCCTCTGGCTGCATGGATGAGCCGAACACCGTGGCTGGAGCCGAGCAGACAACTCCACCGGGGACGCCACAAGCAACTCCACCGATGGACACGTTTGGAGGAGCCATCTGGTTCATCCTGTGCAGGTCGTCCAGAGCTTTCACGAAACCGTCAGCAAAGCCTTCCTGCTCCTCCGTGATCCCGCGGTTGTACAGGTACTGGGCAGGTGTCGGTGTGGTTGTGATGACCCCGTTGCTGTTCTGGATGATCAGTCGCTCCAGTTCAGGAGAGGCGAGCTTCAGTGAGCCCACGTCCGCCGTGCCGGCCGAAAAGAAATCACTGTCGGCGCGCAGGTGCTGTGACTTGAAGTTTGAGTTCCGATATGAATCGGAGAAGTTCAAGTTCATATTCTGCTTTAGGAGCTTGTAGTCTGGCAGGGCTGCGCCTGAATGGCCATAAGCAGAGAGAAACGAGTCGTCATAAAAAGGCTGTTCCATTATTGTGGACATATTTCAAATCAGACAGTCAAAATACAAGAGTGCGCTGCAAAGATGCTGCTTGGACACCGAAGCTTTAGTGTCCCAACTGATTCAATCTCCAGCACAAAGTCCCGCTGTATTATTATACTGAAGACCAAAGCTATCAAAAAAAAACAGAGCAAAACTTCCAAAATAGTGGAACTGTACTGTACCAAGTCGTCGATTTGTACCTTTTGGTTGAATTCAAAGCGGAGTCCAGTGACTAATTCAGATGTTTTGATTCCACTCGTGTGTAGGAGAGTCTTTTCTGCTTTGAATGTGCTCCACTCGTGTTTCCTCTTAAATGACAAGCGGCCGACGTGCTCTGCTCTACTTATATCATCCGGTTCCACGAGTGCTCCGAGAAGCCTGTGATTGGTTGTTTCCTCCGTGGTCCCCGCCTCCGTGCATGTCAAAAGCGCTTGATGACGTTGTTGCCGGGAACAAGGACTGTAAACAAGACGAGGCCTATTCGGCGTTGGGGAAACTCAATCCAGGTAAACATAGGCTATAAAATACATCAAGTGCGCATCCACACTCAGTACCCTTTATTACCAAGTCAGTTTGAATGTGTCTCACAGCTTAAAGACACTCCCAAGGCACATCAATCCTTTTCTATCCGTTCTGGGACACTTAAACACTCCAACAGCCACTTTGCCTTTCATTCTCACCAGCGGTAAGGATATATAGTCTGGTGCTGAGTCATGCGATCCTTGCTGATATCGGACAGTCCATATTAGGATATCCTGGCGCACCAGTTCCTCCCTGACAGGAGCGGGAAGCCAATCCCATCCTGGCGCGCTTCCAGTTCTCCGGGATGTGGGAGGCGGAGGAGGCGCACTGCTGCCCTCCTTCACCCTGCAGGCAGGGAGAGGATGGGTAGGTGGCGTAAACTCTTGGGCGTGATGTCTTCAAAAATGCATGAAGCATAATGGGTGTCTGGCAAAAGTGTACATATGCTCGGGGTATCAGACATGACTGCAGGCTAATCATGTGACAATAAAATGAAAGATAATAATGGTAATGGATGGAGAGATAATAATCATAAAACGAATCCAGTGCTGCTCATTAAATATATACTTTAAATTAACATTGTAGGAAACATATATCTGTAGTATTAGAAATTAAAAACTAGTAATGTCTCATTTATTTCACTGTTTTAAATGTTTTTATTAAGTGCACCGAACTTAATGTTCTTGTAGAAATTTAAGGGAGCGTAAACAAGTGATGGAGCCTTGAAGGTATCTGAGAGTAAAGAAATGTCCCCCCGAACTGAACACCTGTTTGTCAGAAAGACGTCTTTGTCTTCGCTGTATGGTAATGACCTCTGAATCATTTCCCAGAGGGCCATGCGCCCACGCACGTTCATATCGTCTAGTTCGACTTTACAGCCCTCTGCTTACACCTATCCTCGGGTCACATGTGTGTGTTTGTGTTGTTCTCTTCTTTCATTACTATGGCAGCATCTTACCCATCTTTTCAAATGTTTTAAGGATGGCATGAGCACTCGATTTGGACATCAGTGTTGGTAACGTGTAGAGTAATTGCACAATTATTATTTTTTGCTCTGTTTAATTAAATACATATGTAAACTGAGCTTGTTCTCTATTAAAAGTTTAATTTTTATGGACGCAGTGATGTAACTGCTGTCTGTGAATATCTGCACAGATCCATATAACATCTGTTATATATTGTGTTTATAACAGAAAATAGCTACAAATTAACACAAATAAACAACATAGCAACTAAACAATAACAATATAAAACACACTATAATAGCATATTTTATTTGCAAATTTGCAAATTTCTTCTTCCTCTTCTTTTTTTATGTAACACCCTCTCGATGGCTTTTGCATTTTTCTTTTCTCTTACTTTAATACACACTCAACTCCACCATTTCTCTTATGTTTTCCCTTATGTGCATACAAGTGATGTTTAGAAGTATTTCAATAAAGTAAATGACAAGAATTTGCAGTGTAAGCTGACATTAAACTTGCGTATCATAGCTTATCTCCACTGTCTATGCAGTGCAGAAAGGTAGGCTAAATTTAACCCCTACCTGTTACTATTTTTTTCCACGAGTACTACTAATTTAAGGCAAGTAGTCAATTGTGGAAATTACTTGTTCTCCACCTATCAGTGGAGGACAGGGCTATTCTTAGTTATAGAAGTTGCCTCGTAAATTAAAGTTCACCCATATTGAAAGTCATCATGTTGTCACTAACCCTAATCCATATCAGCTGTAACATTAAACAGAGTAGTCATAATGTCTTAAGCTCTCCCAAACCATTAAAGATAATGGGAGTATCACACCATTGCACTGTGGGTATAATAGTTCAATTTTAACTATATTGTCTCCTGTGCTTTTCTATGACAGACAGAGTCCTCTGAAGGTCCGCTGTGCAGACACGACAAGAGAGATGCCATCGAAGGCCTGTGGCAGACAATGAGGTAATTACTGAATTTTTGGACTCACAGTGTGATTGTTGTGTGTGGAATTTGCCATTTTACGGTGTCTTTTATTTCGAGCTGTAAAAAGATGACCCTGTTTTCAGTCGGGATACTCCAGCCTTTTAGTTTTGTCTCAAGAGACAGATTAGATAAAATGGAAGACACAGAGGCCAAAACATCCAGATTTTTTGGTTCCTAGTAAGAGTCAAGCTCCAGAGTCACAGGATCCTGCATTTCCCATAATGCAATTTAACAGCATCTTTCTTGAAACGATGACATCATCTGGGTTATTTTCTTAGACTTTAAAATACTCCATGCAGAGCTACAGAGGATAGCTCTGCATGGAGTATTTTTACAGACTGAGCAGTACTTCTTATAACAAGCAAACTGAACTTGATGTGTGAAATTGGTGCAGTGTCCCTTTAATGTGTAGGTGACGGCTAGGTTTAGCGATCATTCAAATTTCAACAGTTTCATTTGATGCTGAATTTGAGATACACTTTAAACTCTTCTCTTTAAATTGCAAATGGGGCTTTCCCTTATATTATAAGATAAGACTGACCACTGAACTTTTGCCATCACCTTAACACCAGTGCCTTACCAGGAATGATACACGAGAGATACCAGTGACATTATCCGTCACCAGATCTGCTGCATATTTTTCAGTAACATTGCAGGCATTAGGCAAGCATTTTCTAGATCATCTGAGGCAACATCAGCCTCATCCCATGAACTTCCTCAGTTTATGGGAGTCGAAGGTTGCAGTTTGGCCAGCGGTCATGCAGTGGTCAGTTTGGGCTGAGCTCCTTCCACTGAAACCGTGGTGTGATGTGCGTCCTGTCAGTGAGAAGAAACGTCAAGGGAAACAGAGAAACAGAAGTAGTTTCAGGGAAACAGAGTGAAGTATCACTCAGTGGTCAGTTCCAGTTTCACAGTGACCTCATCTACTTCACTAAAGGTCACTTTAGTCTCAAAACTGGGACCTCTCATCGCTTGTGGTTTGTTAATGATACATTTTTGCTTCTGATAAGATTATTGGTAGGTGACTGTTTCTTGTCATTTCATTTATACATGGTCAGCCACCTGTTCTTTTTTCACTGATAATGTGACTGAGAATCTCATGCCGCCCCAGAGAGAGTGAAGACGATATAAAAGCCTTTTTATTTTGCTTATCGTTGCTAAATATGCACGTGCCAGAACTCTACTATAGAATATTTACATGTGACTTTCCTATTTGAGACCCTTAATTGGCTCTGAGGCTCTGAACAATTTCTTGCTTGCATGCACATGATTACATGCAGCTATGCACCAGAATTCACAGACGCACTGTTCAAACACCTCATGTGTACGATTCTGTCACTTTCCTTGAGCTCTGGTGTGATTCAGGTTGACAGTGGGGCAATAAAGAACAAAAGCAGCAGTGAAAATATGAAGAAAAAATAACATGAAAGCAACAGAGGAGGGTATAGGTGCCGTCACCCACAGCGGTACAGACGGTGCCTGTGGCTGAGCCATATAAAGACACCTTTTTCTGCTCTTCACTGGCTATTAGCACATCACTGGGGTACGTGATGACTGCCGGCTGTGCCCAGGAGAGAGACTGAGGGCAGCTGAAGTGAACTGTGGGAGGCAGAAGTCTGCAATAGCATATATTAGAGGAAATAATTGAATTTGTCACATTGCACTGTACAAGTGTGTCACTTATAAGAAAGTCTATAGTGTCAACAACCCGCCTAAACTCTTTCAGTTATGAATCATCCTTCCAAAATATTGTTTTTACTGAGAATGTGATGATGTGGTACCAGTAAGATGGATTGCAAAATAATTAGGCTAAAGGAATACTTTGCTGATTTCTAACCAGCTTTGTATCATAACAGTACGGGCAGTTATTGTGAATGAACAGTTAAACTTGACTCCATCTCACCAGCGCCCAGATCTCCTGTTCACCTCTCAGCTCAGATCCACCAGATGACCAGTTTGACATCATCCAGTGGTTTTATGCTGGCTCAAGGGCTGTTGCTTGAACTGAATTACGCATTTTCATATGAATTTATCAAGAGAACTGGATACAGTATTGGAGGCGGGGCCTCGTTCATTCGTATGAAAATTGCTCACTGGTGCACAAAGCCAAAAACGTTCTACTTCCTGATTATAAAATTTCAAAATACCCAGATCTTCTGCATTACCAGGCCCATAGTGCAAGCGCACTACAGATTTTCTTGAGCCGAGCGGCTAAGTTCTGTTTTAGCGCTATGCTAACTTAAAAGGGGATGAAATTATTTAATCGAGCTGCTCTTGTAAACTTTCTAAATGTTATTGGACCAAATGGATCAAATCCTGATAGTGAAACAAGTCATCTCACAGGGATTGTTGTGCTTAAAAAAAATAATCCACTGATTTAAAGATGTCTCTTTAAAAATGTAAGTCTTTTTTGGCCACATGGCATCACGTGATGGACCCGGAAGTTGTAATTCCATTTTTTGGCCACCATGAAAATTTATCTCAAAGCCAAACACACCTGGAGAGTACAGAAGTGAATCCAGAGAGAGAGAGCCTTCCTTCTCTTTCTCTCTCAAACTCAGATCAACCTAAGATCAAACGGTAAAACTCGGCAGAGCTGATCAAATATAAACCATGATTATTTCAGTGTGTTACCTATTTCTCGACTAAAATGTCTTCAGAAACATCTGCTAGTGACGTTTTTCTTTAGGCCGATGTGGAAGTTAGCGTCACCCTGGTTCCTTCGTCAAAAAGCCTACGGGATTTTTCTACTGGATTTTAAATTATTGCCGAAAATAAGCTCTGTGGCAAACAAAAGTTTATGATACTTACAAATTCTGTTCAGTAAGATAATCTTCACAAATGCACACCACGGTTATGTGAGCCACATGTTAGCAACCGGCTTTTTTAAGACTCATAAAAGCTTCAGAATTCACTAGTGGGGCATATGATAACATATTTTGTGTCATAGACCAAAATGTGAAAGTCTCTTCCTCAAGCTTGTGTTAACCACAGACCTTATTTCAGGCACCTAACCAAAAACCCATTTAAAAAAACATTGACATTCTGATAGGGGAACTGGGAGTGCAAAAATGCTCACTCATATTCAAGAATTTAGGACTCATTCCTGGGCACTCAATACAAGAACTTATGAACAGGAAGTGGATGTCATGGTGTTTCCTGTAATGTAAAAACGGAGGCTGAAAATGCTGTCATCAAACGGTAAAACCAAGTAGTGGTGATAGAATATGGGCCAAGATTCTGTTACTGTTATATTTTCAAACATATTTTAGCTTGCTGTTTAACTGTGATACGAGATTTTTTGTCACCAGCCAGACACCATATTGTTTCCTATGGAAGAATGGGTGCAGTCACATTTCGTCACCCACCAGCAGGAGCATTTATTGATCCAACACGTTGCAGTGCATTCTGGTGGTTGTAAGTTTTCCACCTCTGGAGCAAAAGCAAATGTCACAGCCCTTTTTCCCTCGTCATATAGCACCAATTTCAAAAGTATTTGCATCTTTCTACTGCAGACAGCCTAGATTTATGAAATGAACATCTTTCCATCAGTGACATACTTCTTTAAGTACCAACTCTCTATAAATCAGGTTGAGTTTACAGTTAATTTTTAATCAAAATTGTGATTTGGATTTTCAAAATAATGATTGTCTGTAATAGCTTGAGGAATTCATTCAGCTTGCGTGAATATTCACTCACCAGAAAAAGTCTTGTTTGCCCTTCACTCATTTCAAATACAAAACTTTTGTCAGAAAAGGACAAAACTGAAGAATGCCTGAAAGCTGCTGATGTTCATTTGGCCTTCATCACGACTTTAACTCCCTCCTGTCCTTCTCGCCTCCCACCACAATCTCCGCAGCTTATTCAGGCACTAAAACACTGGCTGGCTTTATTAAATGAACCAGAAGTAACGTCTCTCCTGCATCTTTGGCAAGGTCTTCCATGCTGGAAGCTCGATGACCTGGAAGCGGCCTGTAGGTGTGGTGAGTCAGGTAGGGGTGCTCGTCAGGGCAAAAAGATGGCTGTCCCCGCAAGGAGAGAACAGCTCACTCCCTCACACAGCATATTAAGTCAGAAGACTGTTAGTCAGTCCTTAAAGAGGGTGTAGGTCACTTAAATTAACGCTAACAAGCAGCCATTGTCAATTTCTCTTTCTCCCCCTCCTCTCCTCCATGAAGTGAACCCCATCCCTGCACCAAAAGCCTTTTCCTTCTTCTTCCCCCCTCATCGTTATTTGGCTGCCCGTGGGAAATTGAACCGCCTTGTGCGTGTAATCGCTTTAATGAAGGCATGTTTAATCAGCATATTCTTCGTCTGTAGCTCCCAGATAGTGCCAAGGAGCCTTGTAGCGACGAGAGACCTTTAGCACAAGACAGGATGATTGCTGGGGCCAAATGAGTGTGGCAGGAAAAGACAGTCGGACCCAGCTGTCCCCCCGGGCTGACGTAACGCATATGGAGCTGTCCTTCCCACTTCCCTTCCATCTACACGGATGCTTAAACTCCCTGTCACTCTGCCAGTCTGTAAAAAAGGCAAACAGCAGGAAGTGGGGGTTTTAATTAGGTCTAATCTGATTTTACATGCCCATTTGGTTTATTAATTGAGCTGGCTCATTGTGGCCTTTTTTATGTTTGAAAAAGACAAAAATGTGAACTTAATTATGAGGGGGGTGAAACTGTGAGCATGGCAGTGTTCACTATGAGGTTAGCTATTGTTTTGATGTATTTCAGTCTATCAAAGGTCATGGCTTCCTTTGTCTTGTTCCGATCAATTATAGCAACGAGACATAGAGTTCACAGCCATGTTAGTGACTCTTTAAAGGGTAACCTAGACCCTCTTTTCCCATGTCATTGTGTCTAAGGGACAATTTTTGACATTGGGCCAGTACTGAGTGAGACAACTGCAGCCAGCAGTGGCGAAACATGCTGCAAAGTAATCCTTGCAGGCAACTGAGCACTATCAATGTACATCCAGTTTTTTTGCCACTGACAGGCTCAGGGTGCTTTCAGACCTAGAGTTGTCTTGCTTTGGTCCGAATCACGGACTAATTTTGTCACAAAGTTGCATAATTGCCTGAGGTGGTTTGTGTTCTCACGGCAGCATTTACAAGCGGACTTGATAACATGCCTTGTGCGAGTAAGCTGCTCTTGAAAATCCAGGAAGTAAACAAAACATTGCAGAAGAGTTGGCAACATTTGCAAGACAAATGTGACACTCTCTAATGTCACAATGGAGGGACAACTACACGGGTTGATTTAATCGCTGGTCATCGTGTACTATATTGCTGTCATTGCTCAGTTTGAAAACGAGGCGCGGCTCCAACTAGAAAACAATGTTTTGATGCATTGGATGTGCTGAATGTGCATATTAAGGCAGTACAGGAGGCGGCGCACATTAGTAATCCTCCAGGACTGTAACATGCTCATGTTTAACCCAAGCAATGTGTCATGTGACTGCAATTGGTTCGGATCGAGGTCGGAATACATTCTCACCTCGAACAAACCGCACCAGAGTTCAGTTGCAACCGGACCGAGACCACCTCTAAAGAATGTCTCAGTCCAGTTGTTTTGATGGGCACCCAAGTGGGATTGCTGTGTTCACACCTGCCCAAACGAACCGCACTTATGGGGCAAACGAGCTTGAGTTTGATTGAACCAAACCAAACAGGGCAGGTGTGAAAGCACCCTCAGATTGTTGATAAAAGTGTCTAACAACATTATGGAAAGGGTCCTTGAAGAGATAGACCTCTTTGTTAGAGTATGATCCAGATAAAAGAACAACTAAAGTCATTAATTCAAAAACTGTTGTTCCCATTGGTCACTTAGACATTAGTCTCGCTCACCAGACCTTTCTCAAGAAAAGAAAGGTCTGGCTGCGCCGACTCTCACTTTAAGATTGGAGAAAAATGCCCCGGCTTTTTATATTTCTTTCAACCAATCACAATCGTTCTTGGTGGTGCCACAGCAACGGTGCGCTTGAAAACTGCTACACAACCGGAGGTGGTAGGGCGGGACTTCAGCGGGTTGCTCGTTCCGCCCAATGAGAGGCTGATCTATGCAGCGAACTTCCGCCCACTCAGACTACTTAGACATAAAAACATGGGAAAATAGTGTCCAGGTCCAAAAAAAAAAAAGCTGTATTTAGGCTTTTGAGCTAAATGCTAATCGTAGCATTACAACATATTCACAAAGACATGCTGTTGTTTATCAGGGATAATGTTCACTGTCTTAGTTGAACATTTTGGCATGCTAACAGTTGCTAATTGGCATGCTAACAGTTGCTAGTTGCTAATACAGTGCTAACACATAGCACAGCTGAGGCTCATGGGAATGTCAGTAGTTGCAAGTGTTTGATAATGGTGTTTGTTGATAAGTCAGGGGATCACCAAAGTCATTAGGATTCTTCTTTTGGGTGCCATAAATCACTCCATCTCATAATTGTTGAGATACTTGAGTCTGGACCAAAGTGGTGGATCGACAAACCAGCAGGTTTTGCCAAGCCTACAGCCATGCAGCTAGCGTGGCAAGAAATTTACCTCGTTTTATTTGATTGCAGCTGCTTAATCTGTAGCCTACATTCGTGACTGTAATGCAGTCATTGAAGGAAACTGCAAAAAACAAAAGAGAAGAAACTTACTTTTTATGGCTTTTATTGGAGAAGTGCCTGAAGTGGATATGAGCCACAATAAAAAAAAACCTAAAGGTCCCACACAGGTCACACACTGGTGTCAGTAATAGCAATAGTAAAGTGACAGAGGTGTGTAGGAAGCCAAACACTCCCTTTTCTGAAAATACACACAAACAAGACACATCATATGTTTGCTGTGAAACTATGAAGGCTGATATACTGTAAGTGACTAAAAGGTTGCTCACAGCGCTGTGACATAATCAAATGTGGTTTGACCTTTGTACATAAGCCCATTATCAATGTTGATAAAATAAAGGCAGCATAGTGCCATCTGGGCATTTCTGTATTTGTTCTACACTTCAATTAGTCACACGAATACGACAACTGGATTCAGATTTGTTCTAAACTGGAGGATCAGGGAGAAGAGATGGGATGTGCTGCGGATGTTCGATTCCTCTGTCTGACGCTGGCTGAGAGTTCCTCTTTGTGAGCAAATAGGAGAAGTGAATGTGATGTGGCAGGAGGCCAGGGTGTGGAGGGTTTGGGTACACCACATTTTCATTTCCTCAATAAGTTGCGGTAAAATGACAGCTGCGATGCCAGTGTGGCAACAGCTGACTTGGAAAGGATCAAGTTAGCAGTAATGCTTACGGACGCACAGGATCAGCAGAGATCTGTCATGAGGTGTTGCACATGCTTTGTGATGCTTTGTATTTACTTTAGATGCTAGATAAGATTTTAACATCATGCCACTGCCGTCATGATGAAGGTCACATATTACTCATGGCTGTGTAAACTTCTTAAAAACTCGTAATTCTCTGCAGTGTGATGGGTTGCTTTGGACATTTCTCCATAATATTCTGTCATAATAAAACAAATTAAAGTTTCATATCTGCTAATATGCTATCACATATTAATTACACAACCTTCACTAGAAGTCTAGAGTTCTCTCTCTCTCTCTCTCTCTCTCTCTCTCTCTCTCTCTCTCTCTCTCTCTCACACACACACACCCACACACACCCACACACACTGAAAGGAACAGTTAAAAAAGGTCAATATCTGTCCGATGAATATGAAGCTGTAGCCAAAAGTCAGTTCACTTAGATTCTCATAAAGACTGTAAACAGGGAGAAACAGGAGGCCTGGCTCTACCAAAAGGTTATAAAATATACATCTTCTTGTATCTCTAAAGCTCACAGATTACCATATTATATATTGTTTGTTTGTTTGTTTAATCAAAAGCAACAAGTTGTGATTCTACAGGGGGTTATGGTTTCAGTCAAGAGCAGTCACTTCCTGGAGTCTCTGCTGGTTGCATTGCAACCTCATCGTGATAACAAGCCTCCAAGCCTCCAGTCCAATTAGGACTCCAGTCTTTATGCTAAGCTAGCTGTTTTTTAAGGTGGCACGGTGATGTGGTGGTTAGCACTGTCACCTCACAGCAAGAAGGTTCCTGGTTCGATCCCAGGAGGGGAGGCCTTCTGTGCGGAGTTTGCATGTTCTCCCTGTGTCAGCGTGGGTTTTCTCCAGGTACTCCAGCTTCCTCCCACAGTCCAAAGACATGCAGGTTATTTGGTGACTCTAAATTGTCTGTAGGTGTGAATGTGAGTGTGAATGGTTGTCTGTCTCCATGTGTCAGCCCTGTGATAGTCTGGCGACCTGTCCAGGGTGTACCCTGCCTCTCGCCCAATGTCAGCTGGGATATCGCGGCGCTCAAGAGGATAAGCGGTTACGAAAATGGATGGATGGATAGCTGTTTCCTGGTGTCGTATTTAACAGACAGATATGAGAATGGTGGACCTTTCCACATCTTTTCAACAATTTTAACAAACCCTTTATACTCTGCGAATGTGACGAGATAAACATTTTATGTTTTTTGGTATTCCATATTCTCAAGATGAGGCTTTTTAAAAGAAGAACTCCACTGAGGTCTGGGTAAAGTAAAATCAGAGATCTCGTTCTTTACACATTTTAGCCTACATGTTAAAGAAATACTGACAACTATATAGTACTGAATTGTAGAGTTAGACCTTTTAAATAAAAAACGAAAAAACATAACCCCTTTCATTATAAAAACTAACTTTAGAACTAACTTCAGTGCTAATTTCAGTGCTAATTTCAGTGCACACAGACAGGCAGCTGTGTAGAGCGGATCATCGACCAATCAGAAGATCAGCGTTTCCTCCAGTCCACGCCTCGAAGTACCCTCGGGCAAGATACTGAACCCCAAATTGTTCCCAATGGCTGTTCCACAAGTAAAAGTCATGAGATTGGCCTCCCGGCCTGCTGGCAGTTACTGCTCCCAAATGTGGGTGTGTGCTGTGTGCTAACATTAGCTGCTGTTAGCTGCTGTAGAGAGTCTGTCACTGTGCAGTGTTTCCCATTCTTCAGCTTGGGGTGTGTGTGCTTTGTGCTACTGGGTTAGCAGCTGACAAGAGTCTGTTGCTGTGCAGCGGCTCATTCGTCAGCTCAGCATCTACAGTGGTCACGCCCCCAGCATTTCAGAGCAGAGAATGTTGCTTATTTCTTCACGATTTTGAAACATAATTTTATATACTTGGCAATTTTTTAATCATTTAAATTTTCTTTTCTTTGATGTGACAGACTCAGAACAAATATCTATTTCTGCTCTACTCGGACTTTAACAGTAGGTCAGTTTACAGGTCTGATGAACTGTCGGTGGCTGAGTTGCATCGTGGGTAATGTAGGCGCCAGATTTTTTAGGAAATATAATGTTTGCAATAAAAAAGATTTTCCAGGTCCTGCTACATCAGTTTTGATCCTCCTTTTTTAAACTATGCACCATGAGTCTAAATTAAAAACTGTTTTAAGTGTTGGGTAGTGTTTCATTATCACTCAAGTTTGAGCTCATGGCCATGAAATTATCTGTGTGCAGTCTGACCTCGTGTAAATGTCTCTCCGTCCTGCGTGGACTTTCTGCAACATTATCTTCTACTGAACTCTCCTGTCCTGTGAAAATAAAGAGGAGAGGAAATGCACACTGACCTGTGAGAAAAGAGAGCTCATTCACATGAGGGCAGAGTGTAACATTAATCACAGTAGCTGGTAAATGACTTGGCTTATTTACTCTCGACGTGTAAAATGAGAAGCTGTGGTTTTGGTTTGAGGTGAGAGCCTCACTTCGGCCTATACAATTTCCCAGCAGGTAATTTAAATGAGAGATGGTAGCTATGTTTTATCTTTCAGTGCAGAGACAATGTCGCCAATGGTAGATTGTTCCTGATATATGAACAAAAATGATCATATCTGATTTCTGTAGTAGTTTTTAACCCAAACAACACACCCAGGAAAACAGATTTCCAAGAACTGTTCTGTCTCTCAGTAGTTTATCTCTAACGACAGTCTTTCTCTACTTGTATTCATGTGGGTTTCAGTAGCCTATGTACCAGTCTGCAGCATTAGCTTGTGTGCTAAATCCGTCACTTCTTTAATTTTTGTTGTCTGCATGTCTACTAACTGCATCCCTGCCAGCAATCGAGAGCACCTGCATTATGAGAAATGTTTATCAAAGAGGCACTAAATAGACACAGGGAAAGGACAGTAAGTCTAATCGCGTGGTTACTGGCGAGATCAATGGTGCGAGTTGGGCTGAAACTGTGTAGGCGCCTGAAGCGCTGATGATCATTGAGACTCAGCACTTCTACGCTCCATTGCTTCCTGGAAGTAAGGCAGAGAGACATGAGCAGAAGTGGATGCCATGATATGCCCAAAAATACTTATGAATGTCTACGTCTTGTAGAAGCAGAGAATTTCTGTGGGTGTGCTGTTTCAGTGTTTCAGTATTTAACTTCCTGGACTGCTCCAAACCACAAAGGAGTTCTTGAAAGTTAGTTTCCCATCTATCCAGTCATTCATTCATTCATTCATTCATCAGAACAATGAGTACATCACACTGTACTCAACACAGTGATGTAGATTTTGATAACACAGCAGAGTCATAATGCCCACGCTGTCCCGATTTACCAGTTTCATTGTTTTCTGATAGATGTGGTCGTTTTTTAAAATCGTACATGTCCTCAGCCACAAGATGTTTGAATGTGTACATCTGTGTGGCTTTAAAAACCCCTAATGCATTGGAATCAGTGCTTTAATATCAAGCACATAGCACAGCACTAACATAATATTAATCTCATAATCAAATTTCCTCCAGTGAGAGGGATCACAGTCATAATACATGCTAACTTTATCTCTTAATTAGTCATTCAATCCCCTCAAACTTTCATCTGAATTCAGCAGCCAGAGACGTTTGACTCGACCTCGTTATTTGCTGTCTGTTTCACATCAATGTAGAGACGACACCAGCAAGTGAAGCCCACTTCTATTTTATTTACCAGAAGTGGTTCACCAGCTTGGGTTTTCACACACACACTTATACATGCAAACACANACACACACACAGACAGGAACTTTCCTGTCAAAGGATAGTTGTTCTCATACTAAGAAAGCCAAGTGAGAGAGTACAAAGGCGGTCAAAGGCGACTGCTGTTTATATCTACGTGCATTAGATGCCTCCGCTCAAAGCTATAAGTGGGCTCCTACATAGATAATTTGTGCCAGTCGGTATATCAAGAGAGGTGTTTCAGTCCTTGAGCGAGCAGATATTGCTGCCTGTCTGTTTCATCATTTACTGTATCTGCTCTTTTAAAGCTCTTTTACTGACGTGTGTGTTTATGTGTGTGTGTGTGTGTGTGTGTGTGCGTGTGCTGTGATAATTCAGTGTGAACCTTTTGTACAGAGATGCCTTTTATCTGACAGCTCTGTGATGTAAAAAGAATTTCCTGATAAATTACTCACCATCATATTACAGCCCACAGACCTGTCAGTGCAATGTGCGTGTAAAGGTTAACTACAGTGTTGGCCTGCTACATACGGAGTTCACCATTAACACCACGCAGCGAAGATAAACCATTGTCAAATTACAAATTACACACACACCATAAAGCCACAACATCAAACACTGCGTCTCATGGAAACAACAAACCACAGGCACTTGTTGTGAGCATGAGATGCATTTGTGTTATCTGCTAACTCTCCCCTCAGTTCCCCCACTAACATGACACATACAGAATGTGTACACTCACAGATATATGCATATGGGACATTTTGTTTTTGCATGTTTTTAAGTTTTTGTAGATTCCAAGGTAGTGAGTCTTGTGAGGGCCAAAACTGAAACATTCTTAAAGATATTACACCTTATCTTTAGTCTTTTATACAGTTGACTGTTGATTAAGTATAACTGAGGTCATTATTTAGTTCTTAAATCTCTTAAATTTTCATTAGTAAATCCAATAGCTCACATGCCACAATAGGGCAAGTGGTAAAAAAGAATTAAAGTTTAGGGCTTAAGAGTAATGGCATCCCAGAGACGATAAAAAACGTGCTGTGGACGAACCTCTTTCCTGAGGACGCCCTCGAGATGAAAGGGAACTTTATGCATGTAGTTATGTAGCCTATAACTATCATTTAGCATATAACAAACTGAACTCCATCCATCCATTTTCATCTGCTTATACGGGGCGGGGTCGCAAAGCAGCAGGCCGAGCAAAGCACCCCAGATGTCCGTCTCCCCAGCAATGCTTTCTAGCTCCTCCTGGGGTACCCCAAGGCGTTCCCAGGCCAGATGAGATATATAATCCCTCCAGTGTGTCCTGGGTCTACCCCAGGGCCTCCTACCTGGGGTAGACCTAGTTAAGCTCTAGTTTACAAACTGAACAATTAGGGGGCCACACCCTATTTTTTTCCCCTGATAATGGTACATTGTAAACAACAAATCCACATTGAAATCAGCAGAAGGAGAGTTAGTTAATGTGATTTGTCAGCTGTTAGCAGCTATTGGCTAAATAACAGACCTAACAGCTTACAGAGGTTGCATTGAGTTACATGCTGATGCGTTGAAGCTCTATTTAGTAAGATTTAGTATTGGGCGAAGCTAGATTATAACGTTATCTTGCTGGGATCACATCTAATCTTGTAAAATTTAGTTTTTGGGTGAGAAACTTGAATTAATAAAGCTTTTTAAAAGAGAAATTTGTTGATGTTTTTACAGTAATATGAATGATATTAGAGTCTTAACACTAGCTCTATGCATCTTACATATATAATTAAATTCACTACTGCCAAGGATGTTTGTTTAATCAAAGCAAATATGTAATTAAAAAAACAATCACTTTGTATGTTTTTTTGTTTTTTTTAGGTTTTTAGATGCAAAGCATATGCATTAGCCTTCAGTCCCTCACTCGCTATAAACAAGTTCCTCTCTGGGGAGAAGGAGGGGGTTTGTCATACCATTTTCAAGAACATTTGTTGCTTCACATCTATGACACACTTTGTTCTTGTTCTGATTCATTTAGTTAAATAATGATTGCACATGGCAGTTAATCTTTGTTGTTATTTTATACCAGATAATGAATAAAAACTATTTGTACAGGGGCAAGAAAAATTTGCCCGATCAGGCAAGTGAGAAAAAAAAAAGAAACATTGATGTTGATACCTGGTTTTGATATAAACATTTCTTTAAAGTAAGAATTTTAAAAGAAAATGTACTCAGTCTTCCTCTTACAAAATTTAGTTGCTACAGCCTCACTTGGTCTGGTACGGTCATGGTGGTAATTTTACCAAATTTTAGATTCTCTGTTGTAACTACCATTGCTGAGAAAAGTTTGCTGATTTGATGATCTTTTCTACTTGTGCTACTGTTACACTATGTTTTGGCATTTGATCTCAACCCAAAATTGTCACTTTGTGGCCACATTATTCACTTTATAACAGCAGCTTCATAGACTCTTTTCAAAACAGAACTGATAACAGAGCCACTGATTCGATTTGTATGAAGCCCAGAAAGTCTAGAAAGGTGATCATTTTTTTTATCTTGTGCACACAAGTTATTTATCTTGTGCTTTATTAATCTCAAAACAATAACTTGTGGGTATAAGATTAAAATAGGATTTTAGGGGCTCTGTTGTAGCATTTATCCACAACTCTTACATTGGTGTTTCCACTGTTATTGTATTCGACATTCAACACACTTCACCATAGTCTTGTTTTAAAGTTTCATTTGTATAGCACTTATCTAAACAAGCTTACAAAGTGATTAACAAAGTGCATGAAAATAAGACAACAGTCACAATACAATATTTAAAAAAGCTGAGAAACATAGTGTGTACAGAAGGAAAAATACAACAAAAGGAAATAAAACACAAAAGCTACACATCAAAAAGTACAAATCAGGCATTAAAAGGGAAAGCTTTCCTATAAAAATATGTTTTAAGCAATGATTTAAAAACCGGTAATGTGTTCGCCAGCCTTTTCTCCTCAGGCAGAGATTTCCAGAGCGTCGGGGCGTTGATGGCAAAAGCCTGGTCACCTTTAGTTACCAACCTCGATCTAGGAACAACTAGGGTAGGCTTGAGGATCTCAGGTCACTTGGACTGGGAGCATAGTTAGTCAGAAGCTCAGCTATATAACTGGGGGCTAAACCATGTTGAGCTTTATAAGTTATTAAAAGAATCTTAAAAGTGGAGGGACTACTGATGTAGGCATCCGTAGTCAATCCATTTTAATTACAACATGACAGTGGTGAGTAATGAGGGAGATGTATGCAAATATCCAACGAAAACGTTACCTTTGCAGCCACTATTGCACTCACTATTTGAGAGAGACTGGCTTCAAACATTCGTGAGAATAGTAGCAGAGAAACAGCAAAGAACCAAGCAGAGACATTCCTTTATTAGACACACTGGCCTGTGCACAAACTACATGATTCTTCAACACCAATGCATATGTTTTTTAAATTATTGTCCAATTAACATCAAATTTAAGGGCTGATTTATCACTTCACTTGTGCTACATTCACATTTGTTTCCATATTCAAGACCAAGGTCTTAGTTTAGTCACTTCCCTCATCTGTTTTTTATCACGTAATTTTTGCGAGTTCCACCCTTCATATTTACTCCCCTTGCATTCCCATGAGAGCAAAGGGGAAAGAGAGACACAGCAGGGGGGAAAACACAGACTCATTTGTAGTCATAAGTTCGACAAAAAAACATCCCCTCTGCACAGCAACTGACATCCACAAGTGGTTAGCACTTCATTTTTAGCATCTACAGTGATGAGATAAACCTTGTCACGTGAAGTTTTATCAGAACATTTGGTTTCATTTCAGGGAGGTGCAGATTGTACAGATGTGCAGCAGCCTGTAGTGAACAGAGGTAAAGTGCCTCCTTGTAGTGATCTGTCAGGTAGCGGTAGAGACAGGCGTGACTGGGAGAGGTCTAGTGACACTTTCATCAACACTCATTGGCATGAAACCACTAATATATAGAGACTGAGAGAGAAAGCTTTTAGTCAGTCAACCACAAGCAACTCAATTCTGTCTGGCAGTGAAACGGTTAAACTGCACTTTTGCTTTTTCTGCCTCCCAGCTGTCTGGTATTACTGGTGGAGTCTGGTGCCCAGAAATGAGGTGCAGGGTGTCATCACTCAATCGGATGGGTGCGGTAGTAACCATCAGGCGATGTGTAAAAAGATCTCTGCTTCCTTTTGTTCCTTGCATCTTATCTTTGTCCGTCACTCTGTCTGTTTGTCCGTCTCTTCTTCACTCCCTGTGTACATGCATGTGTTATGTGTGCTTCGCTGAGCATGTTGTTTGCCCCTGGGGTGTTTTTCGAATGTAGACATCCTCGGCACAAGCAGTGTATTTAAATTCTGCCCAGGGGCAACACTTGACCCTTGTTTACACTGCAGGAACACATAGGTGCACACACAATCATGATGACAGAAAGTCTTCTTTCCATGTAGTTGCTTGATCAAACCAAACACACATGGAAGTGTGCACATGCAGACACTGTTGCTCTGCAGACACTTGGCTAATTGACCCCCTGCTAAGCCCTGCAGTTTACAGTGATAACAGTGGCACATTTACCACTGGAAACTTGAGAGTCTTTTTTTTAGACAGAAGTAAACAAAAGGAGACGTTTTATCTAACTGATGATGGTCAGTGATGATGACTGAAATGAAAACTGCAGCAAGCTAATAGAGTTGATCATCGTTAGACTTTGTTTGAAATTGAATCTCAAGCTAACCTGTTTTAAAATGAAAACTTTGCAAAATGTGTTTAAATATGTTTATGATGGCTGCATCTAATCCTTACAAACTGAGGGGAAAGCTACATGTCCCAGACAGTCAGTCAGTATCCTTACCCGTTTATTGATGATGTCCTTACTAACGCGTAGAGAACGTGCTAAATGAGCGCCATTATTCGTGTTTTGATGGGTAGAGCTTGTTCGAATTAGTACTAAGTGTAATTAAAATGTTATTTGTTCTAACATAATCCTGTTAGTATGCCTTTTATAGAAAAAAATAAACCTGGGTAAGCAACATAGAGGTTAGAAAAGTATGCCTCGCTTTTACAAGAGGCTTTAAAGATTATGACTAGATGATGAGTTTGACAAACATAACCCTGTCCTGGGTAACCAGTTTGGCTGGAGCTGGTGAAGTGTAAACTTCTATAAACCAAATAAGGGACAGAGCAGCTAACATGAACCTAAAATCTGATATGGTAAGCACAGTGTGTGTTCTTGCAAATATAACATGAAACCTGACGAAATATTAGTAAGCTAATAACTAGCCAGCTAAAGACTCCTTGGCCCAATCTCCACACTCATGGACTTGAAGTGCATTAGGGCTCTACCCCAGACATTTTGAGCCTTTTATGCACACTTTATGTTCTGCAGACCTTGCCTGATGGAATTACCCACAATTCACAGTGTTGTGACATTAAAAGCCCAGAGGCATTTAAAAAAGCAAAGAAAAACAGTAAACAAGGTTGACTGGCACATAGGTGTTCAGCCTGGCATAGGATAGTCCATAAAAACACATGAAATCAGAGGAATATTAGCATAGGCTATATTACACACCTAATTTATTCACAAAACATTCAAGGGCAGATCAGGGGCTGACGCCATCCTTGGCCGTGAAGATGGTAAAAAACATAAAATAAAAAATCTGAAACCCAAAATTGTACTATACATTACATGTTTTTTTTATCATCACCATGTAAGTACTGTCCATCCCATCATCGATCCATCCATTTTCATCTGCTTATCCAGTGCCAGGTCATGGCCAAGCAAAGCACCCCAGACGTCCCTCTCCCCAGCAAGGCTTTCCAGCTCCTCCTGGGGGACCCCAAGGCGTTTCCATGCCAGATGAGATATGTAATCCCTCCAGCATATTCTGCGTCTGCCCCGGGGCCTCCTACCACTGGGATGTGCCCGGAACACCTCTAAGAGGAGGCGCCCAGGAGGCATCCTGATCAGATGCCCGAACCACCTCAACTGGCTCATTTTGACACAAAGGAGCTGTCCTGTTCCTATTTATAAGATTTCACACCCTTGCAGCCTTTCGCACTCAAACATTTACCAGGTGACGTTAATTAAGTCCCTGAGGCTTCAGGGTTTACGGTCTTAGGGGGGCCATTGGGACTGAGCCCTTGACTTTGGAGTAACCTTACGATTCTACTGTAGTTGGGAAGCTAGTTAGCTGGGCATGCTAACATTTGCTGCTGACGTGCATTAGAGCAGATAAACACACATTAAATCTATCCCTAGCAATTATCCCTCTTGTGTTTTTGGGGTTTGGAAAAGCTGAAAAAAAGAAAGGCACTACATGTAGGGGTTAATACAATCAATTCAGCCACACTGACAAATCCCATCACAGTGTTAATTAACAAGCCATAATGACCACCTGTGTAATCGACCTATTATGATCATTCTAATTACCTTGCTAGGGGCACTGGATTGTGTCAAACTCAGACCCAGCCTTCTTAGGTATCCCCCGAATTTGATCCTCTTGTCTTTAAGAGACAAAACTGCTTGCATGAAGAGTTTGATGGAGTAGAGCACTTATGGTTTCATGGTTAAAGGCAATGCCAACTTCAGTTTCTGATGGGCATTACTGGATTGATTGATTGAGGATGATTAACTCTGCATGTCATTACACTACATTCATTTGGCCCTTTTGTCCAAAGCAACTTGTACTGTACTTTTCCTTGCCACATACACACATACGAGGAGCAATTTAGGGTTTGATAAGACCTCTAAATTAGGTCTGATTTAAAAAGTTGAATCTGATAAATGTTGCTTCAGTTTTGTACTGATCTTTGAGAATATCCAATCAGTTCTCTCAGCATGCAGCCTGTTTTTTATTTACCATCTTGTCTTTTTCACACTCATATAAGTACACGTTCGTTCCATCGTGGCCTTTTTATAAACCGAGATCTTCATTCATCAAATGTGTGGGAGCGGAGCATCTCATATAAATATGATTACCACTGATTATAGAACTTCAAAAGTGCTGTGAGTGAGACTGTGGTCCACAGTGAGAGTGGCTCTCATTCATAATACACTGAAACACGGTGAGTTACTAACCTCACATCCTGTGCCAAATGCAGCAGGAAATGCTCGATTTCCTGTAGTGAGGTGTAGGTGGGGGCTATTGTGTATTTGTGTGTTCATGCATCTGTGAGTGCATCTGACACATTGGGAGTTTGTAAAGGTGTGGTGACATTTCATCGTCATTTCAAGTTCTGTCAACTATACTTCTCAGAAGCATCTTCTGAGAACAGCTCTTAATTAATTACAGTACATTAGAACATCCTGTTTATTTTCAGGGATAACAACTTCCTATTGACAATTATGACGCTGTCACAGATGTGTGAGGGACATTAGCAGGATGGAAAATGCAGACAAGTCTCTCTGCACATCTAAAGCAGTAAAGGAAGTGCACCTGATATTTTCAAACCCGTTAGTTTGTTGTCTAGGTCCCTGAATGACGTCAATGAATTCTCAGCAATTAGATGATCTGAGAATAGGTTTGATACAATTACAAAACAAATTCAAGCCTCTCCTGCAGTCAGAGGGCATTTTGAAACCTCTCCTGGGCGTTCACTCACACTCTTATCTGTCCTTTATTTGCATGTACTCATTCCGAATATTGTTTAAAAGGTTCTGTATATAACTTTCAGGAAATCCTCCTTGTTAATGACACCTCTCTCTGTGGTCGTTAAATAAACTGCAGTGAGCATCCTCCGTGGCTGCGGGCGAGCACCTGCATCAGTCACAACGGTGACAAACAGGACTGACTGTGATTGACCGGCATCATGCTGATAGAATACTGGAAATAAAGTACAGTCATTTAAAGAATAATGTGAGCATCTGTCTGTTCCTATATTTCATTTGAACAACTGGCTCCATGATGCTAACTAGCTTGACTGGTTCCCTCGTCAAAAAGCCTACAGGATTTTTGTGTGTCTGTGGCAAACAAACGTTTATGATACTTACATCTTTTGTTCGTCAAGACAATCTTCACAAAAACACTTTTATGATTTACAAAGCCTAAATGCAATCATCAGAAGTAAAATGCTAACATTAGGCTATAAACGAGCTACACCCGTCGCATGACTCAACGTCACCACCACAATAATTCTGTAAAGTCATGATCGGCATGATGATGTTCTGTAGTCTCATTTAGCCACTTGTTAGCAACCGCCTTTTTAAGACAAATAATACCTTAAAAATTCACTAGTGTGGTGTTTACTGTCGTGTTTTATGTTGTAGAACAAAACTTAAAAGTCTCTTAAGCATGTGTTAACCACAGACCTTATTTCAGGCATCCAACCAAAACCCATTCAGAAAAACCATGAGACGAGGGAACCAGAAATGCTAAAATGCTAACTCATTTCCAGGTTTTAGGACTTGTTCCTGGAGCACTCTATGTCTTGGCTACAATAGCTACTGTTGCACGCTGTAGAGGAACTGAAGAGAGATGCAAGTTTGCATAGAGGGCTTTCCACCAGAAAGGGATTTCTTGGTCAAGGTTCATCACATCCTTTGGATTTTCCCACAAAATTCCCGCCCAAGTCCTTTACATTAAGTCTACAGGCTGTTAAAGGCAACCGAGAAAGTCGGGGGAGGTCTCATTTTTAAGTTATTACAATCCGTTCACCCACTGACAATTTAAAAAAACGATTACCACATGTATAAGGTTACATACAGTACCTTTAAGGAATCAAATGTGATGACTTTTTCCAGACAGCGTAAAGAAAACAGTCCCTCTGTCAGTGACGCAAAACTGTAGAGTTCACCAGAATTAATGACTTTTTTGCAACTTTGACCACATCCCTCCTGACTAACAAGCTTTTAACAGCGGTGTTGACCCCCCCCCCCCCCACACACACACACACACACAAGCACACACACACACACAGGCACACACGCACAGATCAAACACACACACACACAACTGCCACCTCTGATCCCTGAAAATACTATACTGTTGTCAAGGAAACAGCCAAAGCCTATCAAAATGTGTGTGTGTGTGTGTGTGTGGGTGCGTGTGTGTGTGTGTGTGTGTGTGTGTGTGTGCGCGCGCGTGCGTGTGTGTGTGTGCATGTGTGTGTGTGTGTGTGTGTGTGTAAGAGAGAGACAGAGAGAGAAAATGAGAGTGCATTTGTGCATCTTGGAATAGCTTTAGTGACGCATACATTTGCTCACAAACAGCATGCCAGCTAACCGCCCTCTTTCACCTCCCCATTCTGTGTTACAACATACATCCATCTGTCCTCTCAGCTTTTCCTCCCCTTCTTTCTTTTCTTCTTTTCTCTGATTTTATTCCTCTCCTTCTTCCCTTTACCCCCTCTCTTCTCTTCTCTTCTCTTCTCTTCTCTTCTCTTCTCTTCTCTTCTCTTCTCTTCTCTTCTCNCTCTCCTCCATGTATTCAGGGAGTTGTGGTTCATCCCTCCCCTTTCTTGGAAAATACGAAGCTCCCTTGAGATCGAACATTTCCCCTAACCCTGCCGACTGGTTCCTGTTATTTCCAATCATCACATGTCATTCGCTTAAAACCTTAGTAACAGTAAAAACAATAAATCCTGACAATCTTAAGCTGATATGATTATCAAAAAGTTATTTGTTTATATAAAAATCTGAACCTAGAAGAGAAGAATGCACAACAGCCTGCCAAAGCTTGTTAGTTCGTGATATCAGTGTTAGCAACTCTGCTTATGAGCCATGTAAGGTTTATTTTTACAGGCAGTAAAATCCCATGAGGGAGCGATGACTTCATATTGTCTCTGATTAATGGTTCTACACAAGGATGGAGGGGTGGGGGGATGAAAAACTCAGCCAAAATTCCTTCTCCTCCATCCCCTCAAGGCATCTACAACCTACATTTATACAACAGCCATGCTCTGATGGCACATTTATATCTTATTTTTATATCTAACTGTTGAGTGAAAGGCGGTCCACCTGCCACTCCACATGTTACGTGGATCTCGCTAGCGTTGACCTTATAATTATCCCCACAAATGACTAAAGATGTTAGTCGCTTGAAAATCTCGTCTAATACTTTTGGCATGTTTTCGGTAGCAGCATCTCCTAATATAGATTCATGTTGACATGACGACAAAAGCTGTATTTAAATACTAATCCCTAATCCACCATCAAAGAAAGATTTAGCACTGGTACCCTTCACTCCTGATAAATATAAACTTTAGCTTAAATGTATCTTCATTTTGTCACTTTTATGGCTCCTGATCATAATATCACCTACATGTGAGTGATTTATTTTTAGCTGCACAGGGGGGAAAAATTGTAGATGATAGAAAGAGTGATATCCGACCACATGTGATAACAGATCACAAGGTTACATGTCATCAGCTTCCTGTATGAAGGTCAGAAAGCTGTTTTTTTCCTCTTGTTTGAATCCAACGCATTTAAATCTCATCTTAAATATAAAAGCACTCAACCCCATCAGCACATCTACAGGAGCTCAGAGGACTGCAACCAATAAAGTTTCTGGCAGTTTGGCATTTTGGCAAGTGTTTGCGTGTTATGTGAGAGTTTGTGATGTGTGTGTGTGCATGACTCGTTCTGAGTCACTGCTGTCCCCCTGGGTGCACAGCCAGGGCAACGAAGAAGGGTTTATGTGGGAGTGTGTGTTTGAGAGAAGTAAAGAGAGAGTGTGTTGATGTCTGTATGCATGTGTGTGCATATTAACATCCATACATTTGTTAGTGAGTGTGTGTGTGTGTGTGTGTGTGTGTGTGTTTATATGTCCCCTGGTGCTGCCCAAACCTGAACAACCTCCTCTGATGACTCAAGTCCATGACTGCGTCCAAAACTGGCTAATTATTTTATTTATTTTGAGTCATGCATGTCCAACAAATGTGTTTGTCTTTTTATTTAAATATTTTTTCAAGATTAAATATTTTTTGCCTTATTTGTCGGGCTGAAAGTCGGAGATTCAAGTCATCAGCCGCAGACCCCTCAGTTGACTGAAACTGCTTCAAGTTGAGCAGTCCATCTTGCTTGTTTGTTTGTTTGTTTGTGCTGCTAGAGTGCTGTGCAGTGTATTGCTGGGCATGTTTTGGTCCCCAGATGTTGCTGCGGAGTGAGCGCTCTTGACTTTCATGCTATTCTTTGGCACAGACAGCTGCGGACATGATGCAGCCGCACAGAGGAGGAGAACCTTTCCACCTAAGACACTGAGATAACATCATGTTCTCTCTTCTGCTTGGAAGTGGTGAATTTACAGCTCACATAAACGTAATACGACACAGTCTCTGGCTTTTTGATATCTAGTGTCGGCAAAACATGTTGTTGCACATTTCCGATCCGTTGTTAGCGCCATTAGCTTGTTTACTATGACTGCCACTGTCACACTGAACGTCCCACTGAGTCCGTTAATATGTTAGAACTAAAAAAAACAAATCAAATATTTGTATTTAACGGCTAAACCTGATTCGGCTGACATAATTCTGAGTCGGGTACAGCCCTACTTATTTGATAGTACATATAGAAAGGAAAGGGAAGAGGCAGAGAGAGCAACCGACTCTAGACGCACCAGGCGGCAGAATTTGTTGATGCTCTGGGCAACTACCATAGTATAAAGAGAGAGAAAGTCTGCATTGGCTGGGCAGGAGGTGAGGTGAATAGGTTAAACAAACTCTGCACTTTCACTCAGGAAACCACTGTTCATGTCCTTTGAGAAACTAAAGGTCAGTCAAATTATTTTAAGAACAAACCAGTGAGTTAGTATGTGTAGCATGCTATGCTAATGACATAGGTCACGTCATGTTCAGGCTGTTCCCACAAACTGTTTGTATGTCTTCCTATGAAAAGTAATGCACCCAAATTAGTAGGCTACATATCCCACATATTTTGAAAGGCTGCTATCTCGTGACCAGCGCGCTGATGGGAGTAAACAAAGAAGCAGTCTTGAGCGATCTTGTAAGGAGGCACGTTGAGGTCACAAAAACATGGACTTTCACCTGGAACCAAGTCTTTAAAACCGTTTGCCTAAACCTAAAAAATACACCTAAAATTAGTTAGAATCTGTACATTTCTTGTGAAAACGGAAGTTTATTTTGAAAAGACACAATACATGTAACAAGTGTAAACTGAAACATCATCCCAGAATGTCCAAAAGGAATACCTAGCGTCATAGTTTGACGTGTAGAGCCACTAACAAAGCGTTGGTACTTGACAAGTTGGGAGTGAGACTCTGTTGAGGGACAACATGCAGCAAATGGCTGCGGGTTGGAATCGAATCTGGGCTTTTACTAAGAACTCAGCCGACATGTTTGTCCTTTCAGTTTTATTTTGTAATCATTTCACCAGGTGATTATAGATTATCTAATATCCAAGAACACACACTGGTCAGCAACCACGGCCTGAAATCCATCCTTTCAAAGATAACTGGTAAAGTTTGTCTTATCGTCAACACACGTCACAAAAAGAGCAAAGGCAACAATTCATTGATTCTACTAACAAGTAAGCCTGATATAGCTCATCTCTCTGTGACGTAAACCTCCATTGTTTTCCAGAAACTATTAAAACCACATCAGGGAGCCACATTGTTGCACTGTGTGACATGTGGCTTCATTAGCATGTTTATTTTGAATTTCTCCCACATGCACAGTGCTTCTGCCAAAAATACTCACAAGAGGGTCAAATGTGTATCACTCCGCTGCTGAAAATAGTTTCTTAAAATGCATTATTTCCTCATGTTTGATTAACATTTGCTAAAAAGAAAACTCAATAAACAAATTATTGATTTGACTGATTCTGAGGCTTTTATGAAAAGGCAATGTAAATGTGTTAACTGTTTTTTAAGATGTCCTCAGGAGAAAAATGGCCTTGGATTTGTGGTCAAAACAATAATTATAGACTTCACACACACACATATATACGTACATATATACAAGCTACCAAGTAAGCCCCTAATAAAGCTTATTTCTCAGAGCCATAGACCTCCACCGTTGTCCAAAAAACTATTAAAACCACATCAGGGAGCCACATTGTTGCACTGTGTGACACGATCCTTCATTAGCATGTTTATTTTGAATATCTCCCACATGCACAGCGCTGCTGCCAACATTGCTGTCTGGAGCGCCAAATGTGTATCACTCCGCTGCTGGAAAAAGTCCCTAAAAATGCACTTTTTTCCCCTGCTTGATTAACATTTGCCAAAAAACACAGCTGTTTGAAGATATAACTGAACCTTTTATGCAAATGGAAATATATTTGTGACTTGTTTTTGAAGATGTCTTCAGGAGGAACAAATTGGCTTTGGATTTGTAGACAATACAGAAATTACAGACTAAACATAGACTAACCCCAGTCTTATCCTTTCAGGTAATAATAGAGTGTAGTGTGTAATTTTCACCTGACTCTCAGGCTGAGACACCTTAAGATAAGACAAGATAAGAATCAGAAGTTGAAGAAAGGACAAGAAGATGACTTAACAACAACAGCAAGAAGCCTTGAGCCAGCTGGTCTAAATTATGTGCCATTAATCAGGCCGCCTGTTGAGTGTGAACAGATTCGAATGTTAGCTGGTCCACCTGAACTTCAGTGTGTGAGTCAGTCCCGCCAGCAGGGGAGTTGATAGAGAACAGATATCATGGACTCTTCCTCAGTGGAGTCAATTAAGCTGTCAGCATGTGTGTGATTGGAGCGGGACCCGATGGCTGTGACTCAGGATGCTGCCTGTGAATCAAATGGAAAACCAACATCATTTCAGGGTTTCAGTCTGTTTTTGGGGGGCCTCTGTCTGGACTGACGGGTGGAGGTGAAAAGATGAAAAGAGAGAGACGAGGAGGGTTTATTCACACAATGATGTTTTGTAATTTGACTTTACAGTAAAAACTTTTCCTGGCATCACTGTGAGGGGGGAAAATCATGATAGAGGTCTATTACAGACACTCTGCTGTGATTAAATGTGTGGTTTTCTTGATGGGAGTGTACTTTATGTGTGATTATGTGTGTCATTTTGTGGTTTGATTTGTGTGTTAAATGTTTAAATAATCTGACCAAAGACATTTGGCAAACTGTCTTAACAGTAATAAAAAAAAAGACTTATCCAGAACGTGTGGTACCTATATGACCTGCAGTTGAACTGAGTAATGAGAGTGACGATTACTGTCAGACGAGTCAGTGAATGAGTTGTTTTAGTGGCGAATGAACAAATAGCAGGAGGTGGGGTGAGGAAAGGAGAGCGGCACCATCAACAACATTTGAGGAGGATAAAAGCTCCACGTGTAGACGTTCAAAGACGTCGCGTCTGAAACTAAAAAGGGCCCGTTTCAAACTGCTCCAGTGACTCACTGCTCCTTCTCCCGGCCTTACGGGAAGTGGAATGTGTTTTTAATTCTTCAGTTTTTTTTCTCCCAACCCTCCTCTCCCTTTGGCGGAGCGGAGGAGGGTCAGACCGTGGATTAATGTTTGTCTGTCTGTGTGAATGTTGTGGTGTGTCTGTTTGTTCATGTGTGTGTCTGAAGTCTATACTTGAGGGCAGATAGCCCAAATTATTTCACTGGTGTCTAGAGAGAGTTGGTAAAGCCGCTCAGACTGAAAGTATGGGTGTGATGATTCCAAAACAATAACCAACACTGAGAGAAAGCTAACACTGCAGCTGATCAGATTATCGATCAACTTTAAAATACAGTGGAAACTGCTTATAATGATCATGGTTACAATGATCAACCGCTTATATGAATAAGTAAGCTTGGGAAAGAATCTTTCCTTTGCAAATGCTGTTTAAATGTTTTCCTTACAGTAATCAAATAGCTTGGTTACAGTGCTCATTTTGAATCTTTTCATACATGACATTATACAGAAAACAATTTCAAAGTGCTGTAATTCTACTTTTTTTAACTTTATTCCAGGCGCCATCCTACAGGGCTGAAAATTAAAGCCAACACGGGAGGTCCAAAAAACCTGCAATTCTCTGAACAGCCATTTGAGGCTGGCTTGAGAGGTGAGTCAGTCTCCATAGACCCCCTATGTTAAAATGCCTAACTTAATACAGTTACAGGCTGTGTGTGAGGCATTGCTACAGTCTGTGAGTCAGATCCACCCTCTCGTCCAAATATGGTCACTTCTGGGTCCAAAAACCAAGATGGTGATGACCGAAATGCTGAACCTGAACACATTGTCACTCAGACCTTGCATCCACCACCCCTCCCGCTCACCCTATTTAGACTTTCACCATCTTAACTTTAGTTCTTGTCCCGCCATGTTTCCCCCTGATGCCGCCGAGTGCCATTGAACTAATATAGCGACCGTCCGCGTACCATGCTGAAGTTAAAGGGCGGCTTTTTTCGTCAGTGTCTGATGCCGCAAGTCACAGCCCAAGTGCCAGATTTCGATAACTTCTGAGTTGAGACTGGGTTGTAAAAACAGGATTCCATAAAACCAATGGGTGACATCATGGTAGCTACATCACTTACGCTATCATATAGTCTATATTTTACTCCCATGATTCTTTGCCTTGCGGGTAACACGTCTGCTTCCAGCTGGCTACCCTATGTGCATGTTGAAATCATGAAGGAAAAAAGAAAGTCATTATCTCTAAATGAAAAATAAAGTCTCCTCAAAGCGTTTGGCAAACTGCCAAAAACAAGCGAACAAGCTGTTGCAGCGAAACCTGGTGTTCCTCAAGAAAAACATTAATGTCTGCAAGTGATGGAGACAGGAAACGAATGCACACGTGGAAGACACCTGTGGTTGAAGCTGCCCGATCATCCAGTGGATTGATAATGCCCGGTAACATAAAGTCCCCCAAAACATCTGTATTTTGAAACAGTCATCTGCATAGTGATCCATCTGACGTGGACAGACAGGGTCACTATATGTGGTTTTCCCTGTACAAAAGAAACAGTTCTCAATATGGAGGTGGCTAAGATGGCGGCTCGCAGCTAACAGTGCTACCTCCATAAACAGTGTTGAACAACGGTAACAGTGCTGACAGAGCTGATAGTGTTTCTGAATTTCATACTGGAAACAGGTTGAAACAGCGAGCCTGGTTCTTTTCAAAGGTAACAAAGTCCACCTACCAGCTTTTGTGAAGCTCAGTGACAAATATGTTATGTCCTAATCAATTCAGAAAAGAAACAATGGCATGTGGCCATTTTTATGATTCATTTGGGGACTATTTCTTGGGTGGGAGCATTGACTTCCTAAGGGTTTTTACTGGTTGTCTGACCACCATTCAGCAAACACAGACAATAATGAAAGCACAGGTTTAAAACCACAGCACAATCAATGACAAACTTGAGGTTTCCTGTTAACCCTTTCAGTCCCGGGTCAAAAACTTCCATTTATCTGCTTCTCAAAGTCTCAAATTAGCCTCAAATATGGACGGATTTTCCATTCTCTTCTTCAAAACAATCAGGGCTCTTTATAAATTGAGAAATATATAAATATATGTGATCTTTATTAAAGATTTCTGATAAATTATCTAGCCTATAAACAGTTTAAGGTGAAGGTGTCACATATGATAGTTTTTACAGAAAAATAATACAACTACGGGAGAAATCTAATCTTACAATAGAAAAAAGAAAGAATAACAAAAAGAAAAAAAACAGACAAGAATAAGTGCAAAAGCATGTACTCAAATGAATTTTCACTCAAGTCAACCCATGTTACTCACCATCCTGTCTTTTTAGGGCCAACACCTAGAATGTGAACTCAATCGAAGGTCTAAAGATAGTGGGTGTAGTGTGTACGACAATACCACAGTACAAAGTAAACACAGATGTCTTGACTGGATTTGACCTAATTCCTCTGCAACATAATACTGGAAATACTGATAATGATAATATATGGTTGGGATTACCAGCCTTCAGTCAATGTTACAAATCATCTAAACTGCTAGTGAGCATCACAATAACAAATGAACCATCAGTATAATTAGTGTAAATCAAACACATAAGCGCTACATCAGATACTACTTTTCTGAAGCTCAGATTGTTCTGTTTTTCTCTCTTGTAACACACTGTACAGGTGTTGGCGTTAATTCGCTCACCCCCACCCTTTACTTGTATTGTTTCTCAGCAGCTCTAGAATAATAAGAGCTTTTATTATCTGCTTCTAACCATCACCTTACAGAAGTAAATGCAGAGTCTTGTTCTGTTGCCCTGTGGCTGTTGTCAGTCAAAAGCATCACCTCCGGCCCAGACTGGCTTCCTTGGAAACTCTCGGCCTATTTCTGTTTGTCTTGACTAGGGTTTTTCCAGCCTGAGGTGGCTATTTTGGTCAGATAAATACAATGTTGTTTTGGGAGCGGGGGTTGAGGAGCGAGGCGCAGATGAGATCACCTCTCAAGGCTCCTGAGCTGCAAAACAACAGGCAGCAAGACAAGACAAGAACTGCCATGAACGGAGGCGGAAAATAAAGGCTTGGAAATTATTGACATCCCGTCCTGGATTCAGGTTGGCCCGAGGCAAGGATTCGAGAGAGAACCTGTCCCCCTGTCTCTCTGAAACATGGGTAGAGAGATTTGGAAACATTTTTTTAAAGAGCAGTGGAGAAATATTTGTGATCATACGACATGTTGCTCTGTGCAGCTGAATGGAAGGAGACGTGTCTAATAGCTGCTGAGTGTATTTTAAGGCCTTCACCACAGTGCAAACTAGACACGTCTGTTAATGTTATATGATTAGGTTTGTTTGTGTGTGACTGTGAGGTGTGGGAAAATTAGGCTCACAACTTTAGGGTTTTTTTCCCTTGGGAAGGAGGGAGGACACTACAGTAAATTTCATATTTGCAGGGTGAGAGCGTCTGTCTTTCTTGCTGCCTCACTGTCTGTAGGTCTTTGTTTTGACAATGGGAATGACTTGTATCGCGGTTATCCTCTGATCAGTGGCTTCGAGTGAGTGTGTAGTGGTATGTGGGTGTGTGTTGCCATGTACACTCATGCCTGTGTGTGTGTGAACGAGAGTTTATTGCCATGCGGTTGTCTGCGGTTCCAGCCAGGTGTGGTGGTAGTCGGACGGGAGTTTAGCTTCGTTGCCAGATTCAACACCTGCATGAGGTCTGGGACAACAACATCCCAAAACTGTGTGTGCGTGACTATGTGCAGTGATGGAAAGTATCTAGGAACATTTACCCAAGTGTTATACTCAGGTATTTTAGAGTACTTGTACTTTACTTGAATATTAGCATTTTTTGTCGCTTTATACTTCCATTCTGCTACAGTGAAATATTGTTCTCTGTATACCGCTGCATTTATCTGACAGGTACATTGTGTGTTGAGTGCTAAATGGTTAGAGACAACCTACTTTCATTTAAAAGAAAATGATAAAAAATGAACTTCTCAGGCAGACTTGGTGGACTTGTTGGACTGTGCGAACAAAGTCTCCCTCTTGTATTCCTTTAGCTACCTTCTTGGAAAGGTCAGCGTCGCGATATTTGCTCATATCATTTACCATTTTCAGAACATGCAATGCCAAAATTTTCCTCTGGGAGTTAGGCTGTACAGAAAAAACTTGGTCTTGTTGATGTCCCTTTTTATGTTTAAAGATGTAAAATTATCCAGTATCTCACAATAAAACATAAGAGGGACATCTTCTAAAAAAAAATACAGATTTGTGCAGCAGAACCTTGTTTTTTCTTCTTTCCTATTAATCATCTCATGACCTCTCAGATTTATCTTGTGATGTGGCAAGTGCTGGATTCAACTTTAAAGTCATTAAAACTAGCATCTTCACCAGCTCTATGCATCAATACATCTATATCAGCAATATAATAACAATGTTATTCATGGGGGTATTTGTTTTTTTCTTGCTGGCTGCATTTTGCTTTTGGTGGTAAAGTAAGTTTGGATGATAATACTTCTGTCCTGAGCAATAGTTTTTTTTTGTTTGTTTGTTTTTTTGTAAATACAACAAAATCCTCTCACTCCACCAGCACCTCTAAAGCTCACATCATACCTTATTTATCCAATCCAGTTGTGGTTTTATGAGAGTTTCTCTTAGCCGGGTGCAGTCTGTTCTTATTGCCAAGACTCTGGAACTTGGCCCCTGTTGTCGTTTCCATTGTTTTTGTACAGAATAACAAACAAGATATAACATGATATCAGTGAGCTGTAGAGGTGTTGTTAGGCAGATTTTATTAACCTTTGATAACAGCCAGGCTCGTTGTTCAGTCCTGTTTCCAGTCATTATGCTAAGCTAAGCTAACTGGGTGCCTATGGTAGTTTCATACTGACTGTACAGACACATGAGTGGTATTATTCTTCTCATCTAACTCTTGCAGGAAACCAAATAAGTGTATTTCTAAAACAGTCACACTCTTCCTTGTAACAGAGTATTTGTACATTGGTTTACTGGAAGTAATACTTCTTCCACCATTGACTGGTTTTTAAGTGTTCGACCCAAAATCAAAAACACAAACTTTTCTCTTTCCTGTACTGCTTTTAAGCAGTCTAGATTTTTTGGTGTGAGTTGCTGTGTGTCAAAGAGATGTCTGCCTTCTCTCCAATATAATGGAAGTAAATGGCACTCGACTCGTGGTGTTTAAAGTGCCAAAAGAATACATCTAACAAACTCAACAGCCAAACTTTCTACCAAACTACACCCGTCAACTGTATAACCCTGCAGAGGGAAATGTGTATCTACTGCTAGCTCACCTGGCACCACTGAGCTAGCTAACATTACAGCTGAGCCAATGAGGACACCACTAATGTTTACATCTCACGCTGTCACAAGCACGATCTTCTTATCCATGTGAAGATTTGCTTCCTTCTGCACAATGATACCGTTGGTGGGTGTAGTTCAGTAGGAAGAAAATAGTTCCTACATGAAACTGCTCACAACAAGGTCTGTGTAAGAGTAACTGGGTCATGATTTCTGGAAAGAGACATTAATGTTGAGTTTTTTAAATGCACTTAAAGCACCACAAGCTGAGCGCCATCTCTCTCACGCTGATATCTCCAACACTCAGCAGCTCACACCAAAACAATCTCTATAGATTGATAAATATCACTACAGGTAACAGGAAAATATGTTTTTTTGATTTGGGGTGAACTGTTCCTTTAATATGATATATCTGCATTAAAATTACCTGTTTAGTCTGATTGTACACAGAGGAAAAAAACCAGAGGACAAACGTTAATTGCACATATGTTTCTAAGGTGTTGAGTGTGTGTAAACCCTCATGCATCTGGAGCTCTATAAAGAGTGTGTGTGGGTGGAGGGAGTTATGTGGTAAAAATGAGGTCATCATTTCTGCTGATTTATGTGACACACGCTATTACTTACACTCCTGTGACTTCACCAACGTCTCCGCTGACAGCATGAATAATACATGTCCCTACCGAAAGATGACATCCTCCACTTTCTTCTCTCTCATCTGCTATTTCTTAAAGTTTACTTCATCATTACTGACCCATGTCAGCGTGGAGTGTGTGTTTGTTTGTGCTCCACTTTTGTTTCCACGTCGGCTTCTGTGCTGATTACCTGCCATCCTCCATCCAGTTCAACGAGTTCAGCCTTCACATTGGTAGTTTATGAAATTGCGCAACAGGAAGTGGGAAGGAGTGTATGCGTGTGTACGTGCTTATATGCGTTTCATTGACTGTGCCACACCCTAGTTTAAGAAAAGTGATTGACATGTGGTTATCGCTTTACTAGTGATACATTGTGTCATCGCTGTCTTAACACAGGTGTCGAACTGACTCATGCCAAAAATCTTTCACGTCAGTCGAGTCACGAGACAGGTATTGATACAAGCAGTAAAACTCCATCTTGTCCTTTTCAGAGACATGCAGTGATTTGCCTGTAGCGTTGAGAAACACAACTGTCCACCAGAGAGTAATAGTCATAGATGGGTGGCGGATCACGTCCCGGATGTGCTTTTGACAGCCAGGCTCAGACATTTCGCCCCCCAAGAAGCCTTGAGCTGGGCCGCGGGATGGCAACTTCCAAAGCGAGGTCACCATGGTCAGCGCTGCACGGGCAAGAGCACAGGGGCATACTGAAGGAAAGAGGAGGAAGGGGGTGGAGGGGGAGGGGTGTGGATGGGTGGGGGTGATGGGTTAGGGGACGGAGGACAGCCGTTACTGTCAGCACCCATCAGGGAGCCCAGGGCTGACATGGAATCAGGCAAGACAGGAGGAATAAAAGAAGGAGGAGGAGGAGAGGTCAGGGCGGGGAGTCGGCCCTTAACTAGTCACCCCTCAGCCCTCAAGTACACTTGTTTGCTGTCCCAGACCCCACACCACCTCCTCCTCTCTCCATCTGTTCTCAATGCAGATGTGTAACCCTGCAGCTGCTGGATTTCTCAACATGTTCATCCTCATAGGGCTTGGCCTGACCATTTGACATAATATATAGAATGTAACATTGACAGATGGAAGGAAAATTAAAGGCAAACCCTCAATAAATGAGTGGAGAAACATAATGAATACAGATGCTTTCATACAAGGCAAACGGCAGAAAAAATGTTGGCATTGTACATTTTTTCAAACCACGGATATGTTGTATTTGCACGTTACATTGTGGCAGATATGTTTCAACAAACTGTGGTTATGTTTAGTCACAAAAAAACTCTTGGTAATGGTTAGAAAAAGATGATGTTTTGGCTTAAAATACCCAGTTTCAGAGTACAATCCCTACTGGAAAAGCAGCAATGTCTCAGTAAAAACAAGTGCTTTTTGTGCCATTATCCCTGCTGAAAAAACAGAGATGGGTCACGAAATCATAGCCAGCTTTGTTGTTTGTTGGTCTCAAACAGTGGTCTGCAGCTTGGCACGCCATCCACCATCCCCTTCATCTGCGAGTTACAGTCAGGTTATACACAAGGTCACTTTAGAAACATTTATTTGATTGGTACAGAACATTCAAATGATGCATTTGTGGTTTGAAGAAACTTATAATGCCAACATTTTGTCCTCGCAACTGGGATGGAGCACGAGAATTCACTGAATGTTTTGATGAGAATTAAAATAAGACCATTTATGTTTTAAAGAAATACGTCAACATTTTGGGAAACAGACGTATTTGCTTTCTTGAAAAAGACAAAATCCATGTCTGTAAGGTAAATATATAGCTGGAGCCAGAAGCCAGTTAGCTATACATTCAGTGCTCTCAAATCTCTGAAGTCAAAGGTCTTTTAAATGTACCACAGAGGAATTTATTTATATAAAGAAGAAGAATTAATTTAGCCTGAACTGCCATTTATTTCCATTATTTTGAATTGAGTAAATCAGAGTTGTGGGTGGTGATTCAGAGGTGTGGAGTCAGGCTAAGAGTAGATGTGGTAGAAGAAGAACAACAGTCAGCAGTAATATATGCACTTTGGGGCAGAAGATGGTGTGCAGGAAAAGACACAAACATGATACTTTAATATGAGAACTGATCTAAATGTCAAAACAAAGTTATCCTTAAAATCCATCTTGCTCACAGTGCGGCAGAAATCTGCTGGCACCTAAAATCCTAAATCAGCTCCACCTTACCCTCAGATATAATAACATCCTCAGGTTGACTGAGATAATAACCTGCAGTCTGACTGTTGAGACCTCGTCTGCCCAGTTTTCAGATCCCAGAGGGAAAAACATGTTTTGCTGCCGCTGGCCGCTGCTGAGGGCTGCAGCCCAGACATAAATAGTGGTGTGGCCGGACAGAGGAAGCTGCAAGGCCGGTGCTGCAGGTGGCAGCTGGCAGTGAAACAGACGGCGGCCAAAATGCCTACTGCGCTGTGGCACTGAGGTGTAAACACTGTGAGGACTCGCTGTGTAACACAGGGAAAACAGAGACACCTGTTGGGGATCCAGCATTTATTTGTCAGATCAGAACCTCAGGAACGATCCTACAATGAGCACACTGTGTGTGGGGGGTTTCAAGCCTTTTCACATCAAAGACTCTTCACCTCCACCCCCAGCTCACCCCCCTGCCAAGAAAGATATCTCCACATTAGACCATGAACCCTGTTTAATTAGATTTAAAAAATTATCCTTTGGATGCACATCTGAGAAGAGAAAACTGTTGTTGTTAAATATAACTAGGTTCAGAATTATATAACGGTGAGTTAATGCCAGCAGAGTGAAGGGCAAAAGCTATGAACAGAATAGTCCTTAAATCTTTATATTGTGCTGATGATTAGGGAGTCAAACATAGTTACTTTTAATCTGGATCCCTGATATTTATGTTGAACCCAATTTGGCAACCACTGCGGCTAAATATGATTATCACTGTATATATAGAGCCAGGTAATAGTTGTTTATGTGCACACAGACTCTTAAAATACCATATGTATGTTAGTACCATGCCATCAGACGGCCCAATATTCTGGAGCACCATTAGCTGAATGCCCCACTAGAATGAAAGCCCATTTCTCCGATAGCCCATAATCCCAAAAACAAAAGCCTATTGCTTCAAAGTCTTGTTTCTCCAAAAATACACACTGCCTGCAGTTAGTTTGAGTTTCCCAACAGCATTTGAGTCACAGAACGTGGGTGTTTTCAGTCAAATCATGATCTTTTCCTAACCATAACCAAGTGGTTTTTGTGCATAAACCTAACCACACATTCACCAAAGCATTGAAAATGTAAAGGTCCAACATATCTGCTAGAAAACAAGGTACAAATGTAACTTTTCCAAAGAGAGGACTAAAGAGCAATGAGAATTAGTTTTTTTGAGTAACAGGCTGTCAGAGAAATGGGCTTTCAGTCCAATGGGACCTGTTTTGGACCAACGGAGCTTTAGAATTTTGGGCTGTTGTAACAAATGGGCAGTCTCCTATATGTGTAAGTAACTAAGACACGTAATTAACATGTTGAGGAGACAATTAAAAGGGATATAAGGCAAGAAAATGTTTGTCAATCAATACCATGTTCAATATGAACCTGGGTCCAGGAAATAGTTCACATAGCTTAGCATGCAGACTGAAAACAGCCTTGCAAACTCATGATCCAAAATGCAGCAGCACGTCTACTCACCAAGACTAAACATCGAGAAGGCTCTTCATTGGCTTCCCGTTCATTTAAGAATTCGTTTTAAAATTTTGCTTTTAGTTTTTAAATCTCTTCATGGATTGGCTCCTGACTGTTTATCTGACATGTTGGTCAAATACATTCCCTCTAGATCCCTAAGATCCTCCACCTCTGGTCTATTAAATGTGCCCCGGAGTAGAACTAAAAAGTACGGTGGTGCTGCGTTCAGTGTCATTGGCCCTCGTTTCTGGAACAGCCTTCCAGAGGACGTCAGACTCTCTGATTCAGTAGACAGCTTCAAACGAATTCTTAAAAACTATCTTTTCAGACTTGCATTTTTGTAGCTTTTATTTAATTAATTGGTATCAAACCTAATTCATATTTTTTGTGTGTGTGTGTGTGTGTGTGTGTGTGTGAGTATGTGATGTATTTGAATCTTATTTTTATGTGTTTTTTCTCATTGTATTATGTAAAGCACTTTGAGGTGCACTTGCTGTATGAACTGTGCTGTACAAATAGTTATCATTACTATTATTGCACTGTCTAAAGCTAACAATAATCTCCATATCTGCACCTTTAAAGCTTATTAATGAACCTGTTAGATTTGTTTAATCCATACAAAAAACAGACCAGTCGCCAGAGGAAAATGTTGGCATTGTACGTTTCAGCAAACCACAAATATATTACATTTCTATGTTTCATACGTATTATATCAATGTTTCTAAAGTGACGAAATATATGAGCTTACGTTGACATCGGGAGGTGGAGGGGACAGTGGATGCTGTGACACCTAGGCTTTTAATGTCATGTGTTGTGGAGCAGGTTGACCCAAATGAGACTGCAGGCAACAGGAACTGGAAGAAAATCACTTTTTATTCAAGGTAAACACAGAGAAAAGCAAAACTGATGATCACAGAACAAAACAAAGGATCCAACAAAGACCACACTGAAAGCCAGAGGATGACAAAAAAAGGGCAGAGAAGGTCAGATAAGGGGAAACAGGTGATTAAGCAGCAGAATGGGCAGGGAGCTGATTGACTGGGAAAAGCTCTGAAGCTGGGAAGGACTAATGAGGCTGATGCATGGCAGGTGTGTAGAGGGGCAAATGAGGGAAAGGCAGCACAGGGACACAGGAGGGGAAAGAACACAGTACAGAAACCCAAAAACCCAGAAAACACAATCCTCTTAATAATAGACCGACAGGAGTGAAAACAAAGACAAACAAACTAATATATTACAAATAGCCTACAACTCAGTCCAGTCTTCTCAAAAAGTCTAAATGGCATCAGGACACAGAGCAGACTGAGAAAAGATGCCTACCAAGCTGCAGGCCACTGCGGACAACTGTTAAAGATCAACACACTACAAAACCAGTTGTTTTTTAGCGCTCCTCGCTGTTTCCGGTGGCTTTTAGCTACCAAATATGTTTTTTTAGCGGCACATCACCTTTTTTCACACCGGGGATTGTGCATCAAAAAGTGGCTGTTTGTAACGAGACATTGACAGCTTCTCCAGTCAGGATTGTGCCCCAAACCAGGTTTTATTAAGCCAAATCATGACCTTTTCCTTACCCTAAACAAGTGTTTTTTGTGCCTAAACCTAACACAGTAACCACAGCATTGTTGAAATGTAAAAATGTAAAGTTTCAACATATCTACTAAACGATAACATGCAAATGTAACATATTCCTGATTAGCAGAAATGTAAAATGCCAACATTTTTTCCTGGCGACTGGTATGACAAAAACCTAAGTGTACAAACAACCTGCATTCATTGCAGGACTATTTAGCCTTGTTTCCACTGAGCAGTACAGTACAGCTCAGTACAGTTCAGTTCAGTTCAGTTCAGTACGCTTTTTTTCTGTTGCCACTGTGAAAAGTTATGGATGGTACCAATGAAACCGTACCATCCCCATTTTTGGTCCCCCCTCTGTTGGGGTACCTAGCACACAGATCTGGTACTAAAAGGTGGAGCTGTGAACACTGCAGTCTGTTGATTGGTCAGTAGAGGACGGTAGCTAAAGTTTTCTTAGTAAACTGTATCTATAAAATAAACATGTTTTACTGCCTCTCGCAGCAGCTGGAGTCAGAGAAAAAATAACTTTTAATTCACTGGGCCGACTTTTAAGGTTACTCAATGCATGAGGTGACTTACATGGAAGCAGTGACTTCATGCAGGCTCCGCTCGTTGCCTGGCAACGACAGGTACAACAATATTAGGAAGTTGCTGCCAGGAAGCACAACTCACGATAACCTGTAAAACCACATAGTGTTGTTTTTATATTAAAACAGAGTAAACAAACAATATATGATGTGTTAATTAGGTGATTATTTTAACTGCTAGCTGTTTCCTTGTGTCCAGCCATTGTGCTAAGCTAAGCTAAGCCACGCTAGCTAGCTCATGTTAGCCTATCATATGAACACCAAATCCCAAAATGTCCAACTTCCTTTAGATACAGATAAAAAAAGTCATTGCAAATCTGTTATCTACTGTGTGCTTTACACACAATGATTATTGTAGACACCCACACATGTTTAACCGGCCATCACAAACAAGTCTGTCTTTACTGCTGTCCATCTTGATAACATTAAGATTTCAGACAGACCATTAACAAACAGTTGATTCATTCTGTCTTTCTGGGCCAGACAATACTGATAAAGTAGTCTTGTTTAAACAAAGTCAGTACAGACAGCCAAAAAGATACTATACTGTGTGTGTGTGTGTGTGTGTGTGTGTGTGACGGAGAGAGAGAACCAGCTCGTAACAGACAGGGCTGATAAACACACACAAACACACGACCGGCGAGAACCAGACAGACAGGTCCTTATGCACAGTGAGTACTTCTCTGTGAAGCAGGGTGTGTGAAACAGGGAGTGCCCGAAACACACACACACACATAGAGACACACCAGACAAAAACAAATGTGAAAGTACAGGGTTAGAATTGGTACAATAAACACTGTGTGGAGGCACATGTGTGTTTATTCAGTTGAAAGAACACGTTGGATCCCGTTTTGCCTCACGTTGAGTTTGTTAACAGTGTGTGTGTATTTCACTCAACAAACAAATCAATATAAATATTGTTGCAGTCATATTAATGATCTTTTTTATGGGTGAGTGTGTGAATGTGGCATAACTGTGTGTGGGTGATTGTTTTTTTTGTGGATGTAGGTGTTTTCATCAGGAGACATTTCCTGTTTCTTTGCCTTTTTGTATTTTTATGTTGTTTTCAATTTTTATGGACTGTTAAAGATTTTTTATTTTGGCCATCCAGTGTTTGTTTCTATACAGTTTATTTTTTATTTTTTTTTATTTTTAACACAACATCTTTTCACTTCCAAGTGACCAACTCCTACATCATCGAGGAGAAAACATGTATGGCTTCTTTTTTTTTTTGCATATTTACAGTGTTGAAATTCTGTTATATTTTACAAACTGTCTTTGAATGTAACACTGCTCTGTATTCTTACTTTTAAAGAATTTCTGCCTTTTTGAAATAGTGGCAGAGACAGACAAGAAAGGTTGGGGAGAGAGAAGGGATGATATTCAGCAAAGGGCCCAGGTCAGACTCGAACTTCAGCCGCTGCACTAAGGACTCAGTCTTAATGGTGTACGTGCTCTGCACTGGGATGCCCCTACCACACTGTATTCTCTATCATACATCAGTGTTATCTAGATGTTACACTGGCAAAATGTCATATTTTAAGGGGAAATTCCAGTTTTGTTCAGTTTTGTCATATTTTCATACTTTTGTTCCCATTGGTTTTGATAACAATGTCCTCGCTCAGCTGATTTCTGATTACGGTGACTTCACTTAAAAGTCAGCGATGACAAACAGTCAGATGATCAGACATGAATGAAACAAACCTTACTTGGAAGTGAGCTCAAAGACGAACTGTAAAATTATCACCTGAACTGTATGTTGTAATCTACCACAGTTTAAAGTCCAACTTCCTGCTTCACCTTGACCTCCTGTACTTACAGTTGATTTATATGCACGGTTTGACTGTGTAATGAAAGGCTATACTTACTGATATTTCAAGTGCACTCACTGTCAGGTTGATCAAAACAAAGTAGTTTAGATGATCTGGCTAAACTTTTGGGGCGTTAACAACCTGTCTCATTTCTTGTGTTTCATTTCCTTTTGTTATAATGAGGTCACCATTTTCTTACATCTCAGCAGCCAGTTTCTATTGTGAGTATAATGTTATCATAAAAAATAAAAATGATGGCCAAAACTGCAAAAATAAAACCTAAGTTATAATAAATCATAATTTTCCTTTAGTTGTAGGCAGATGTGGGGAATTCAAGTCACATGACTTGACTTGAGTCAGACTTGAGTTGCAAATTTGAGACTTGCTTGACTAACGCTGATAAAATACATGCCTTTGCTGGGTATTCATGACTTGACGCTTGACTAAGAATTTAGATGGATGACTTGAAAGGATGTGAAGTTTTTCCATTAAATATTTGCATTTTTCAATATATTGAAAAGTTAAGTTTTGTTTTTGAAACTTATTTTTATTTGTCACATGATGAGTGATTCACATGAGGGATTTCCAGCTCAATATGCGTTACCTTGGCAGCCAATTAGGATGCTGCAGACCATCAGAGGCCAACACATGAGGCAGCTATCCATGAGGCAACTAAAATAATTACACTTGGAATTATGTTGTCAATAACGTTAGTAAGAAGAAAACAGCGGTAAGCAAGGTCTGCAGCTCAAAATCAGTGACACAACCAACATCCCACTTCATCCATCACTATAAAACCCACAAAGAAAGGTACGTGAATTTTTCTTTTCAGTTAATTTAATAGATTGTAGGTCATCAAAATTTCTCGACTTGACTCCTGACTTGCTTGACCTGAGCAATGACTTGTCTTGCTTGTCTTATCAAGGGATGACATTTTTGTAGGCAGATGCCAAAGTTAGCTTTACCCAGGTTTCCTCATCAACGAGCAGATAGAATTTCTCAGTTGGATTTTGGATTATTGCAGAAAATAAGCTCTGTGGCAAACAGAAGTTTATGATACTTACAAGTTTTGTCCAGCAAGATAAACTTTACAAATGGACACCACTTTAATTATTTTTGAAGCCTGAAAGCAATAGAAGTAAAAAGCTTATGTTAGGCTATAAATGAACGACATCACGGTTGCTTGACTTAACATCGCCACCTATAGACTGTATATAAAGATGGATGATGTGTCTCCACTTCCCCCACTTTACAAAGACAAATCCCAAATATCCCGGATACGGCCGCTGCCATCTTGCACAGGTGGCGTCATTTGGAGCCTTAGTCTGCGCAGTAGCAATCTCCAGCAGTGTCGGGTTTCCGCCAAACACCTGTCTGACCAATCAAGAGTAGCACCACTGATAGCGGGCACACTGATTGGCACACACAGCTGTCAGTTATGACCTCAGTCCCCCTTTATTAACATCAAATAACCAACTAAAACCAAGCTTATCAGAAAAATGAACACTTGAACATAGAACACAGAAACCATCTTTGGGAAAAATTTATTTGACATATGCTTTGGGATTTTAGTTTGGACCATGTCTCATCCACTAACATGAAAGGGGATGGCTCTATATACAACCAGGCTGTAAAGCTATGTTCGGTGCGATGACGTTCTGTAGTCTCATTTAGCCACTTGTCAGCAACCGGCTTTTTCAAGGCACCTAAAGGTTAACAAATTTCTGAGTGGTGCATTTACTGACATATTTTATGTTGTCGAACAAAACGTGCAAGTCTCTTAAGCTTGTGTTTAATCACAGACTTCATTTCAGGCTTCTCACCAAAAAGCCATTCATAAACCGATTGACTTCAAGACGAGGAAACTGGGAGTGCAAAACTACTAACTCATTTTCATATTTTAGAATTCATTCCTGCACTTCTCTATAGAGAGGACTTGCTTGATTCTCTTGACAGTACCTTGGGACCCGCTTGAGACTCGAAAGTAAGACTTGGGACTTGCTTGCACATGTGTGACCCACCTCTGGTTGAAGGATATTTATGAGTATTTCTGGTGCCTGTTCTAAAACTCCAGCTTCAAAAGCTTCATGTGGTGAGCTGATGTGCGGAAATTGATAGTGATGAAGCAGAACTCTTTAGGAAACTCATTCGATGGCAGAAAGAGGAAGCTTTCACAACAGATGTTCAGGTCCTGCCAGCTAACAGGAATCTGCATCTCTGTGTGCCTCTCCTGACCTTGTGATCTCTTTCATAAGAGGATAAACATTCGCAGCATCATACGGGGTAGATTCCAAGTAACTTGTCTGTAACTTGTTAGCCACATTGTTGTTTCTGTGGTTTGTTTCTCTTACTTTTTTTCCGTTTCAGGAGCACATTTTCTTTTCCACAGAATCCCTCAAACTTTAGGTTCACAGCAGCAAACGCACTCAAACTGTTAGATAAGTGAGATGCACAGACACACATGTGGTAAATATGGTCAGATCATTTGTGAGGAGTTGCAGACTACAGTTTTAAATTAGAGTTTCAGTAAGCCTGCCTGCTCCTGGTTCCAGAGAAACACGCACACAAACACAGTTCTTTGAAATCCTCCCCCACACTTGTGTTTTCACACTTAATGACAAAAACATAAACCACATTTCCCCTGAAGCCGGCACAAAGACTGGAATGGGTTGACCTTTGTAGAAACTGTCTTTGGGAGGCAGGAAATCGACTGCTCCAGTAGGCGAACTGGCCACCAGTGGCCAGACATTTTCTCTGTTGCATGATGTTGCCAGATAAACTGATACAGCTGGCCTTTGATGCTGGTCAAGTGATAATTAGGGGAAATACAGTATTTCTGGGTCACTGAAACTAGTAATGACGCAGTTTAACAGACACTCCAACATGCACACTAACTCATGGATTTTTGTAGTAACATAAAAGCGTGATATGACAAAACAATAAAAAAGAATTATTTCATATTTTCTTGTCAACACCATGAATGTATTTTTATTCTTTTAAAAGGTCATGATTTCTGTGCCAATATGAATTTAACTTACCCAGCTTAATATACTAAATGTCATTTTCTATTGTCAAGCTAATTGCATTGTGTTATGGTGATTACTAATTCCCAGCCCGACGAATGAATGTCCGACAGCGAATGTGCTGGAGTCAGCAGGATGGCATCTTTGACTGTGGCGAGGAGCCAGAGCATTTAAGCCTGCAGCACCTCTACATATTGTTCTGTCTGCCACACAACAAAACCAGGGCCTCCGCTGCAAAATACAGCCAAGAGCAACACTGCTGAGCTGCAGTCAGAAGAGGCAGATCAGGGGGCTGCTGGTGTACAAGTCGGTCAGTCACGCAAACATTTCTTTGCTTACATTCGGGTTGGATTTGTTGGTTTTGAGATACATGTTGAAAAATGACCAGCAACGAGGAGGCCAGACCGTTTGGTACGATGACAACAGCTGCCCCAGAGGTGAGTTCATGTCCACCCAGACTCTGCAACTTCTCTGAACTACTTTTTTGTTGTTGTTGTTGTTGTTGTTGGGTTGGGCGTTTCATTTCATTGTGTTAAAGTGATTTTGTAAAATGACTTTTCAAATGCGACCGCTACAGGACACTCAGGGTGATGATATGAAGTCCAGACAGGAACAAGAGGAGAAACTGATCCTCACAGCCTGGCAAAGCATGGTGAGTACATGAGGAAAGGTATCCTTAAAACTGTATCCCTTAAAACACTTCAGTGAAAGGAGCAGTGTGTGGGATTTAGGGGGATTTGATGGCATCTGCCTGAGGACTGTAGCTGAAACTTCTCCTAAATAGAATTCCTTCAGTGTTGATTGTTCAGGAGGTTTTAAGTGAGAGTCGAATTTTTCATGCAGGCCGTTGACGTTACATCTAAGTGTTTCTCCGATGCTGCTCGGCTTGTTGCAGACAGGCCGTTAGCCCTGACAGCTAATTACTTAAGATCCAGACATTCAGGAGGTTTTTACCGGGAGCCGCATTATCTGCGGAGGTCTCTTCCTCACAAAAACAAATGGACCCGGTGATTAAAACTGGCAAAAACACTGAATAAAGCAGTTTTGTGTTAAAAGAAACATCTCTGGTTTTCTGACACCGCTCATTGTAGAGGGGCTGCAAACTATAGTGGCTGACATGAAAACCTGAATGTCCCTATCTAGAGCCGGTGTTTGCTTTGTCCATTCTGGGCTACAGTAGAAACATGGGGGTGCAACATGGCAGACCACATGGACGAGAACTCGCTCCCTATGTAGGTTGAAACAGCTATGGAAACGAAAACACGCTGTTTCTTATTTTCAGGTGATTATACACCTAAGACAACATACTAAATGACTAAATGACCCCTGTTGAAGTGCTATTTATCACAAGTGCATGGAAGTTAAAAAGATTTGTCTGGGTATACCAATTTAGATGACACAATACATGATTTTTGTTGATTTTTTGCATTTTTCCTCCGCAATTTGATGTGCTATGGCCATTTCCCTGTAGGCTACTGACGTCTTTTTCACTGTTAAGTATCTTGTTTTAACCTGCATATGAGGAGCCTCGTGGGGGGGATGGCAAATTGTACCCATAGGTTTATGCTTTCCCTCACTGGCCTCCCACGAGCAAGCCACAGTGACATTTTATTAGGTGTTTAAAAATGTTATTTGTTTACACGCAGAGCTAATTTGGCCCCAAGGCAAGTGTTAAACACCATGTTAACGCTGTGCTGGTATAGGAGAGTAATTGTAGAGCCAGTAATGGGCTACTTATTATATTACTGATAGCAGATGTCAGTTTAGGCTGGTCAACATGTCTAAATGTTAGTATTATAGTGTTTTCGCTAACAGCTGATAGATTGTTTTTGCCTCCTGCAGTCCTCAGCTCTGCAGCAGCACAGTTTGTGCAAAGACCCCAGACCTCCAGGCCCGACTCAGTCTTTCCTGGCCAAGCAGAGGCAGTCCACCCAGGCCAGGAGGGTGCTCTCCCCCCAGCTGCAGCCCAGGTAGGAGCCTCCATCTGCAGGGACAAGTGGAGGATTACAGCCCACTCACAGGTGTGATGGAAAGCAAAATAGAGGAAGAAGGTGCTTATTTTCTGTCTTTTTCCCCCCCCATGAAATCACTGTCTGTGCTCTATTTGGTTTGCTGCTATCACCCCCTGCTGGTCAATGCTGGAACTGGAGTTATATTTAGGATGATGTAAAAACAAAATAGCTAATGTTATAAATTACTGTCTTTAGCTGTTTTATACCTAAATGTGCTTGTCAATAATCACCAGATTGTCTGCTCCATTCATCATTGTATAATATTTATACATTTATTTTTGTAGATAAGATACAATTTCCTTTAGAAATGATGCAAAACATATTAATTTTGTCATTAATGTAAAACAGTTGTGTATTCTCATTCATTTCATTCAAAGTTTGTTTAAATAAAGTCTGAAAATACGACAGATAATGCATTAGAAATCAATCTATTTACAGGGATATTTTAGTAATCAAAGAAAATAAAGTCCACAAGTAAAACTGTCCCCCACTTTTGTCTGTTCATTTCAGCACCTTTTTTGTTTTTTCAGTACAAATTTAGGTTGATGATAAAATACATGTACAGTCTTCAGTAGCCTAATAACAGGCAATATGTTGATATTCTAAAATATAATGTGCAGATAACTGAAAAAACAACAACAAACAAACACATTTTTAAACACACACTCCTCCTTGACCCCCTGGCCAGCTGGGGCCTATCTGTATGGAGTTTGCAGCAGTCAGCGTGTGATGTCCCATGTCACCTACATGTCCATTTGTGTCATATTGTATCTTGCTGGTGGTCCAGCAGAGGTGGAGGGATTTTGCCTCTCGAAACAAAATCTGGGAGTTCAACATTGTCTTTTATTTAATATTTTTTCATTTTTCTCTCTGCTCCAAAAGTGCTGCAGATTCAAAGTAATAGTGGAAGCACAGTTTTATATCTATGACTAATTTCACTCTTGAAAACGTGCACTGAATCGATCATTATGGTTTCAAACAGTCAAAAGTTCATGGGAACATCACAATCCACCGTCCACCTAGGACCCAGTGAGCTCTGATCCCATGCTCACACTGCGAAAGCGCTGAGGTTCGTCGTAAGACGGCACAGTGAGTAATGACATTTTGTTTCCACCAAAGGGAGGTTTGGGAATGGTGGGCACAGCTCTGTTCTGGTTGATAGCTGGCTGGGAGCTGCAGTGCTCCAGACTGGAGTGGACAGCTGGGTGAAACAGGAAGGCAGAGGGGTGACGGGAGGTGAAGGGAGTGGCAGAGGCTGACTGAGTGGTCGTCTCTCTTGAGGACTGGGGGGGTGGAGGAAGCAGTGACACAGGAGCTTGGCTCTCCTCCATTGTACTCTCTTCCTTCCTTCTTTCCTCCCACATCTGCCACTCTTCATCACTCTTCCCCTCCACTCCACTCACCTCCCTCTTCTCACAGACGGCAGGATGCCCTCCTTGCCTCTCCTGCTCTGCACCAAACTGAATCTCCAGCAGAGGCGTTTTGGCGCTCACCTCCTCCCTGAAGCTGCACACAGTGCTCTGGGTGTCCTGCCCCAGCCCTGAAGGCAGAGACCCACCTTTACCTATTTTACCGCCTTCATCGTCGTCATCATCGCTGGTGCATTGGTCAATGCTGGGAGAGTGGCGTAGCCTCTGGAGCTGTGCTGAGGTGCGGCGAAGAGCCCCTCCCATGAAGCCAGTGGGGGAGGGGGCTGCGTTGAGAAGGCGGTTGAAGAGGGCCATGTTGGCGTGACGACTGCCCGACTCTTCCATGTTCTCAGCAATATTCTCCAGAGGCTGGAAGTGCATCTCCTCTTTAGGGATCCTGTCAAGAGATGTCGAAATAATTTACCTTATTATTTTCTTGAAAATATCATAATGTACAGTTGTTGGTGAAGCTTCTCAGTCATCCAGGTCATGGTAAGCTTAAGTGGTATATCGCAGGCAACTGGACTTGCTTGAGTTTCTCGAAGATGTTTCACCTCTCATCCAAGAGGCTTCTTCAGTTCTAACGGACTGGTGCGGTGTGAACCTTTACAGAATTGTTGGGGTCACATGTGAGCTCTGAGTTTCAGAGTTGTCACCTTTTTTCGTGACCTTAACGACTCTGTAAGGGCACATAAAGCCTGTGACTCCGCACCAGTCTGTTAGAGCTGAAGAAGCCTCTTGGATGAGAGGTGAAACGTCTTCATAAAACTCAAGCAACTCCACTTGTCTATGATACAGCATACTCTACAGCTGTTGTGTTTTATGTTGTGTTTGGACATTTTCACTCTTTCTCAGCCCCATTAACTTCACACTACTACTTTCACTTTCATCACCCAAATTTTCCCACCCAATGGGGGGATTCAAACTGAAAGTGTCACAATCACAAGTTGAGCACACGAAGAACAAGAAGGTAAAACCCAAAGACTCACGCCATGTCGAAAGTGGACCCCTGGAAGGAGGGTTTGCGGAGGACAAAGAGAGTGGCGGCAGTGTAGGGAGGCCTAGGGTTGGAGTCATTCCAGTAACGATCTCTCTCCATCATCGGCAGATCTCCATACATCTCGTCCACCGCCATCATGGACACCTGCAGAACAAAACACAGAAAGACACACAGACACTGATAAAGCACTGGGAGTAAAGAGCACAAGACAGATCACATTATAGACGTATTGTACATAAATAAGGTGATATAGCCTCTGATGTTTCATGTGGGATTAAAAAATGTCAGCTAGACAGATATTGTTGAGGCATTTTTGGCGTTCACACAAATATATTGAAAGAGTATATAGTAAGATGTAACAAAGCAAATAAGAAAAAGAAACCTGGAAATTTCTGTCTATCAGCCAGTTGGTCTCAAAGTCGTCATCATCTTCTCCAAAAGGGTTGATCAGCTGCTCTGCAACCTTCAGGACATAACAGACGAAGTGACAAACTCACTTCATGAATTATTGATTGATTGATTATGTTCAGGTATCAAAATATATCATATGTGATTCTCTCTCTGACCTTGAGCCACCCAGCATAAAAGAAGAACTGTAGCAAAGTGAAGATGGGCACGTAGAGGTCGAGGTCATGACCTGGATAACCTTGATTGGGGTCCAGGAACTGGCGACCAATCAAACACACCAGGAAAAAACTGTACACTGCCAGAGTCACCACCTGTGGGAAATATGGAGGTTATGAAACAATTTTTCATTCATATTTTTATTTGTTTGTTCCACACGGTAAACAATATGGCACCTCCCACAATTTTTTTATATGACGTAATGCAGGTATCACAGCGCAGAAGGAAGTGTGCATCTACAGCTAGCCGACCTAGCACCACTGAGCTAGCTAATGTTTACATCTCATGTTGTCACAAGCCTCTCATCCATGAGTAGATGCACGCTTCCTTCTGCGTAGTGATACAGTTGGTGGGCGCAGTTCTGCTCTGCAATCTGTGGATTATCATGTGTAACCACTTCATAAATTTTGGCAAGGAAACAACTGACGTGTCAGAGGTCCCTTGAACTCTCACCTCAAGATGTCTTAATGAAAATGGGATCCAACAGTCTCCCCTAAACTTGAGAAGGCTTGTTCCCATTAAAGGTTTTGTCCCTTATGATCAACATACTCCGTCAAACTAAAGCTGTATATTTGTCTTTTCAAGGAAAAAGACAACCAGCCCATCTGAAGAACAATGAATCGAATGAATGAACTTCCATATCTACAGGAAACGTAAAAATACTGCTTGTTAAATGCATAGTCTTTTTTTTAATAAACTTACATTGTAGGTAAAATAGGGGTTTCTTTACTTAGATTTAAGCCCAGTTACGACCAAAGATTCGTAACGAGATGAGTTGAAACAGGCAACTACTTGCAATACACATTTTGCAGCGTTCTGAAAACCTGCCGGTTCACACCGATGCAATTAGATGAGACAATGTATCATCTCTATGCAACAACTCCCTGTACTTTCATTCTGATTTCCAGCTTTTCAGGCTTATTCTATGGCTGAATATAATTTGTAGCTTCTTAAAATATGAATGAGGATAGTTGATAGTGAGATACTGGCTACAGTTGTATTTGTAGTAGTGATGAAACGGCGAAAAACAGAAACAAAACGAGCATCAGATGGACTGTGTTCATGATAAATACACCACAATAATATAAGTAAGCAGTACCAATTAGTTAGTCAATGAAAATTTACGAGTATGGGGGAGCATAAGCACATACAGCGAGCAGCAGCAGTGACCCACCGTCCGACATTAGCACACCGTAAGGATGGAAACAGACGGTTTGGACGGAGCACCTGCCGCAGCAAATGAACACACTGTCTGTGGTCATTTTGACTTGACTTGTGGACTTCACTACAAGCTGACTGGCTGTAGAAACACGTTATGAGCTTTATGTTATAAAACCAGCAGAGTTGCAGACACCATCAGCCTGCTTGAGTCAAGGTCAGACAGCCAGTTCACACCACTGCAACTTTTCTCTGCAGCGTTCTACAACATTTTCAACTTGTCGTGAATCTTTGGTCTGAACTGGGCCTAAGGCATCAAGAGCACAAAAGCAGGTTTAGAAAAAAAAGGTGAAGCACCACTGAAGGGTGCTTCGGTTCGTTGGTGTCTGACACCGACAGGCCACTGACTAATCATCGGTATTTGATGAGTTGGGAGTGAGACTTGGCTATAAGTATGTGATTTCATAACTCTCATATTGACACAGTTTTCCATGTAGTGTATATACACTTACCTGAGTGTAGACCAGAGGAACACTGATCATGTCGTAATGAAACAGCATGCTGCACTTCCCTCTGAACGCATTCAGTGCCTGTTCACACACAGATACAATACAGAGACATGCTGAGGTCACTTCACAGCATTTATCTCTTCTGTCTTAATGTCTGTGTAAATATAAATTGCAAACTGAATCTTAGCTGAAACACAAGAACTGTTGTTTCTCATCATCAGTGGGCCTGTGTAATGGTGTGTGTGTGTGTGTGTGTGTGTGTGTGTGTGTAATGCTGCACCTCCAGCAGTAGTTTGAGTGTGTGATCATCTTTGATCCTGCCCTCACAGCGGGCCACAGCCGCCAGGTTCGTGAACCAAACGCAGGGGATCCAGTATTTGTTATAAGGAGAGTGGAGACCCTCAAACTTCTTTCGTTCCTCTCTTGACATGAATCCTGCACAAACAGCAGAGCAAAATGTCAAACCTCAGATTATTTTATTCCTTATGTAAAATCTGGTTTAGTATGATCTGATTTAACCAGTGTTTGCCTGAACTTTTCTTGTATCGTTTCCAATTAAGTCATATTGTGAGTGAGAATGTGTCAAGAAATGGACAGTGCAGCTCTATCAGTTAAAACACAGCTTGTTAAAAATAATCTGTTACTGCTGACATCTTGTTAATAACACATAAAGTCAGGGTGTAAATCAAACTTTGATGCCACCAAAAGTTGAAACTAACAGAGTAAATTTAAAATACAGCAGGCGTCTCATGAACTTGTAAGTGACGTGTGAACTTTTCTTTTATCTCCAGTGAATTTCAAGATGTGCCTGTCCTTGTGATTTATCCGCCCACTGCTGTAGAGAACGTACAGGAGAGGAAACAATACACACTGATGACGTGAGCGTGTAACTGATTACATCACTCCATAAACAGCACTTCCTGACGCTCTCTGAGCACAGCGTGAAAAGGTTAATCTGACATATAAAGCTCAGTGTAAATAGTAACTACTGAGATAGAGGTAGTTATTTAGTTTTAATTCTTGTTTGGAAGATCACATTTTACTGACTGCAAAATCGCAGCGGGTGTTGTTGGCTAAGGTCGGGCCCCACCACCCTCCATCATCACCCCTGTTCTTGTACCTACTCACCAGCCTCCACCACGTGATCCATGGTGGGGAAACGTTTGAATACCGCCGTGCTGACAGAGCGGAGGATGAGCAGGGCAGACAGACTGGCGTAACGCATCATGGTTCGTCTCAGCAGGCGACCCCTCTCATCGCTCCCCTGGAGGCCCCCAGACAGGACGCACATGAGCCTGTCTGGGAGCGGGATGCTGGTGTACTGGCTCCACCAACGGTTCACCACCAGGGTCACATAGAAACCTGGAAACAGCAGTGGAGGAGAGTTGCAGGGAGATCGGACCTGAGAGGACGTGCTAAAGGTGTTTTTTGTCAAATTTCCTATCAAATACTGTCCCCTGCTATACATAAAATTGTTTTGGCTTTACTGTTGCATCATTTCTGCTATTAAGCCATGCATATGTAAGCTTTAGCAAGTATTTTAGCTGATTTACATGCATGAAGGATATGAAAAACAGATTAACTGGGTAAACTTGCAGTACATACTGCAAGAAAATGCACTGTGGAGTCTTTAAGAGCAACAGAAATGCAGCAAGAACATAGCCTTTGTGCATGGTGCACCTGCTCTACCAGGTGAGCTAGTGGGCGTCCCATTGTTTTTACATTTTGGAGCCTGGGGCCCTTAAATGATGCCACATAACACCATGGACAAATAAATACGCTTCTGAATTGTACTTTTACTTAAGACGTGAATGATTATTAATCATTTCTAATGAAATGTTGACTTAAAAGATTCAGAGTCTTGTATTAAATGCTTAGTGAGAAACATAACGTTACCTTTTCAAAACTGGAATATTTTTGTGCACATGCAAAAGATTGAGAGACACTGTTTGTGATCTATATTAATGTAGTGTTTTTATTCTTTCCCCAATGAAGTAAACTAATCTAAACTGAAAAACCAGTAGAGAACCTCTAAAGAATGATACAGAAGCTTAAAATATTTTCTATTGGTTCTTCAGGTTTGTTTAGGTAAGTTTAGTTTACTGGGTAAAGAACCAGTAGAAAACCTCTTAAGAACTTCACAGGGGCTTTAAAAAGTTCTCTGTGTGACCTCAGTACTATATGTAGCACCTCAACCCATGCCAAAGAACCAGGAACCAACATTTTTCCGTGAGAATGGTGATAGAAAATGTTGCCTGGTATATCTAGATTGATTCCCAAATTTCAGTATCGCCATGAACCATATTAACAATCAGTTATGCTCACAAATTGTCAGATAATCAGTATACTAATTATCAAATCAGAATGCGACCATTCCCTCCATCACCTGCAGTGGATGTATTTATATCTCAAGTGCAGCAAAGGTCATGCATGTGTGCCCTATGCTTATGAAACAGAGGTCTTAAGATCTAGAGCTGTGGTCCTTAACGTGGACACCTATTACAAGACTTTCGTGTCATTTTCTTTTTGCTCACTCCTGTGTTATTTAGCAAATCATTCTCTCATCTAGAAAGTCACACTAAAAGCATGTCTGGGATGAAGCTCAAATCCTGCCCCCTCCTCTATTCTCCCAAAGATGACAAGAACATGATTAGTGCTTACCCAGTACAAAGGACATAGGGATGAGACTGGCATAGTGGTTGCAATAAATTGCCAGCTTTTCAAAATACCTCTTCTGATCATCATACAGGAAAAATCTAAAAGAGTAACAGTGGCACACAATGACAGTAAGTCAAAGCATCTGTGAATATCTCAGCAGACAGTGTTTCCTACAACTGTCCTCTCTTTCTTACCTGTAAGTGATGCTGATGGCGGTATACATGGCAAAAAAAGCCAGGAACTCTTTGTACAGCACCTTGTAGATGCTGCCTTTCCAGGCCAGCAGCAGCTTGGAGAAGCCACAGAAACGGGCGTTTGCAACTCTGGCTGTGTAGGTGACAGTCATTGGTGACAGCCAGATTATAGGTCCTCAAAGAAAGAGATGTATGACACAAACAGCCACCTCTGTAATTACACCTGCGGTGAAAACATGCAACAAGTTCAGGAGGGTCAGAGGCCATGAACATGAACAGACCAAGCTAAAGTTGACAAAATCGCTCACCTAAGAATCTATAAAACTCTCGGGTCATTCATTTGATTCACAGATAAAGTGTGTTCCCATTAACGTGATGAAATGACACCAAATGAACAGATGATAAAGTTACTAATAATGTATTTTGTTGAAAGAATATCTGCTTACCGTTTAAAGTGTTGTTTCCTTGGATGTACCTCAGCACATCTCTGTGCGTAATTGGCACCACTGGAGAAGCGACTTCACATTTTCACTTAGCACTATAGTCCTCTCTGTGCGCGCCAGTGTTGTGTCTTCAAAGAGCTCATAACTCTGATATCCCCTGGCGTAAGCTCGGTTAACTCGCGGCTCGGTCGGCTGCATGGCAGTAATCCTCGGAGCCTCCTCGGTGCGTCCAGTGGTCAGTGCGCCCCGGGGTAAATCCCCAAAACGAGGAGGAGGAGCTCGTTAGCGCGGCCCCCGACCGGGACAGCGCGGCCCGGTGATGGACCACAAGCGACAGGCCGCAGCGCCGGGGCACAAGGAGCGCACAGAACCGTACAGTAAAGCAGGGAATTATGAAACAGGAGCCAGTGGAGCATGGCAAACTTTCGTGTTAAGTGATATGTAAACAACCAATTTTAACGGCTATAGGTTCATAATTATATTTATTGAAAAACAAAAAGAGGATATAGATATTTCCTGCAAACTACAAGTGTAAAAAAAAACGTTTTCCTGTGTCCATCCTTTCAAACTTTTCCTTTTTTCTCAAGAAAAAAATCCCAGCGGGGTGTAATAATCCCACTTGTTCCAATTGTATTTTCTCACCAGGACATATTTTTCAAAAGGAAATAATTTATTACGACTCAACAACAACCTTTAATGACTTTGGGGATTTTGGGCAGACACGTGCTGTGCCTGAAATGCTCTTGAGACCTGCAGGATTTTACGTCGTTCAGTTTTGCTGTGGCACATCTTCCCTTATCTTTCGTTTCATAAAGGTAAGTCACTCCTGAACTGTGGTGTTAAGGGTTAACTGAGGCACTATGCTCTGTCAGAGGCAATCTGCAGTCTGGTTTGTGTCTGTGCGCGCTAAAGAAAATGTGCTTCAGTCTGCTGCAATTAACAGGTGTATGAACCCATTCAGATCCCCTGACCAGTCCAATGGACTTAACTTTTTTTTGGGATGTCTAGATTTATGGCTACTGTCATCTGACTCCCCCCAAATCAACAAACTTATTTAATTGGATGTCTATAAGCCAATCACGCTGTTCCACCTCATCCAAGGTTGACTGCTGTAGAGCCACTACCCCTTTCTCAACAAGCATGGCCGACCTTTATCTAAGGAGGGAGTGCAAGGCACATTTTGGGCTATTAATCAACATATTGTTTAAGTACAATATTTGTGCTTAACAATTTTTAAGGTAAATATGAAAAGTTGTATATATACAAAATGTAATATGAAAGATTTATATCTTTTACTTTTTAATGTTTTTTAATTCAGTTTTTAATACATCTGCAACCCTGTTGCCAGAAGAATGTTTGCATTGTGCGTTTCTGCAAATCATGGATTTTATTACATTTGTACATCTGATATGTAATATATCAATGTTTTTTAAAGTGATGTAATATATGAGTTGACTTTGTCATCAAGAGGTTGAGGGCATAGTTGATGACATGACACCTTTGTGAGATGATTGAGCTTGTTTTTTGGCAACCCTTTGCAGCATTTCCACCATAGACTGTAAAAATGATGGGTTAAGCTTCGATGAAGTCACCCAATGGTTTGTGGACTCCCATTTTGAAGTCCTGAGTTTGGCATTTCGGCTGTCGCCATCTTGTTTTTGTTGGTGCCAGAAGTGACGATATTTGGGTGAGAGGCTATGGAGGAGTGAGGAGTTGACCTTACTGAGAAGCTGAGGACACTACTGAGGTCACTCAAAGCAACCTGCCCTAAATATTGTGCAACTTTAAGCTTTAAGAAATGTAAACAGGTGAGTTATTTAGAAAATCATCCCCCTACAGTTCTCATAAAGGGGAAATAAGCTGTAGAGACCAAAACCTGTTTTTCTGCCGCATTGTTTACATGACTATTTGTGCTGTAAAGTTGGGCATTTTAACATGGGGGTCTATGGGGATTAACTGGCTTCTGGAGCCAGCCTCAAGTGGCTGTTCAAAGAACTGCAGTTTTTGGCACTTCCATTTTGGCTTCATTTTTCAGCCCTGGATGCTGATGGTTGATTTCCCTCTGGTGTTTGTAGCACCAAACAGTTTTTTCTGGCAACTCTTTGCAGCATTTTCACAAGTATTTGTTGCACCAAACTTCCAACTATGCATGTCAAAGAACCTGTTTTTTCTTTTTTGTCAATCTACACATCCTGGTGTTTACACCTGTAAATGTGGGTGTTTTAAGCCAAAACATGATCTTTTCCTAACCATTACCAAGTGTTTTTATGCCTAAACCTAACCACACCTTCATCAGTGCTGAGAAACATAAAAGTTCCAATGTATCTGCTACAAATTAATGTTCAGATGTAACAAATCTGTGGTTTGTAGAAACGTACACTTTTTTTCAGGTGATAAGGTTGAAATCTGCCCACTGGACTGTACAGTGAAAAATACACATAAACAAGTATTTGAGTAAAAAACATCTAATGATTTATGAGTGCATTTAGAGTGGAGATCCTCCATTACAATATTTCTTTGTTCAATATATAATTGGGGTGTGGGGTTGGGTTAAAGGAATGACAAAAGGCTCACATCACATCTGAGGCAAGTTTGTTTTAATTAACACTCGCAACATAATTTAAAGAAAATCTATAGAAAACAGATTATTGACTCAAAAGCATTCAGAGACAGAAAAAAAGGGGATGATTATGCTTTTCCTTGATGGTGAATTAACCTGTCATCTGTACTGTTCTGTTGGTAGCATCAGGCGAGCCAATCAGAGTCCAGTATTCAATCACCAGGGCAAAGATGTTGGATTCTGCTTTAACAACTCATCATTCATTTGTTCCACCTTTGATTAGGCAACATTCAATATATTATCAACAATGCACTAAATAAGGCTACTAATGTATTTCAATGGTGTTCCTGTATAGTTCTCAGTAAACAGGGTGGACACAAAGTGTTTGACAGAGTTTGATGAGTTCTATGAGCGCTGCATGGGAACCTGGCGGTGAGACTTCAGCTGTGACTAACTCCTTAAGCTTCCAGACACTCGAACATCAAGAGTGTAATCACACATTTTGCCTTTGAATCTCATAAAACTGCTGCCGTCTCCAACCACAAACCACCTGTAGCAAACACAGTGGCCTAAAATATTTACCAGAGGCCATTAAGACTGTCCAGTTCAAAAAATGACATAGCTGTATTTGGATATAAAGCTCCCAACTCGATTCAGAATCTCACTGACATTAGGTTACTGCATTTACACCAGGATTACACAGTAAAGTGAGGTCTAATGATTTGACACATGGTAAAAGACTGACTGCACTGATTTGCTTTATTGCAATAACGTGGATGTTTGTGGCCAAGAGCAAATATTACTAAGACCACAGGCTATGTTTGTTTTTGTTTTCTAAGATAATTGTCCTTTTTATTGCCCTGCCACTGCACCCTGAATCTGTAGACATTTTGATGTAAATTCCAGATGAATCTGCATGAAGTTTTAGTCAAAACGTCAAACTGGAGAAGAGACACAGCCACCAAACCACACAGAATAATCAAGGCATAAACATCAACCATCTGAAAGCGGTTTTATCCTGGAATACACAGCACCCTCACTGGGAACACTGTTTTTACAACTGAGGCTGGACACTGCACAGGATGGAGGAGGAAGGAAAGGGTTTTTTTCGTAGAGAAAAAGTTAAACGCTTTGAGTATGAATAGTATAACTGCCACACAGAGGATATGAAGGAACAAGAAGGTGAACTTAGAGTGAGGCAGCACAGATCTGTACCGTCTTACCTCTGTAACAATATAGCAGGTTATGTACGTGTGTGTGTTTGTGATTTCATCAGCTCCCATTCAACAAGGGCGTGTCTTGCTGTAGCAGTGCTCTGCTTTGGATGACGGACTGAGGACTGAGTGGATTGACTTGAGGCTGTTGCTGCAGGGTTTGAGGCTTTACTGGGGGGAGCTCAGAGGAGGTGAGTTCAGATTGTAAAGGTGGGGTCTGTAGGAGGGAGAAGGGAGGTCCTGCAGGTAGGGAGATCACTTATTTGGGGGTTTGTAGGGTTCCAGAAGTTGCTTAGAGAATGTGTTGACCTTGTCAGCACCTCGAACCTCATGTGGCAGCAGCGGTAGCTTGACTATGTGGAAATCTTCATAAAGGTCCTCCATCTGTAGAGAGAAGACAGACCACTGGTGAGGATGATGACAACTCTGCAGCTGTATTTGTCGACACAACCCCAAAAACAAAATGCTGGCACGTACCTGGTCTAAATACTTGGATTGAATTTTGTGGCGGGCTTCACACATTTTGCATGGCCTCTCTGAGTCAGGGAAAACAAGTTGGTTGACGATGATGTTGTGTGTGTCGATGCGGCACTTGGCCAGCTCCTGGATCAGCCGCTCCGTCTCATACAAGGAGAGGAACTCAGCGATACATACACAGATGAAGGTGGTCTGTTCCTGATGGATGTGGGGAAGAAAGAAAGCCTTTTAATATGACTAGTTGTTCTAAATGCTAAACCTATTTTAAATTTCATTACCTACAGAATACTTGTGCTAAATCAACGGTGGAACATGCAGTACAATGAAACTGCAATCGGAGGACAAGAGGCGATAGAAAAAGGATGTCTGCAAAATGCCTAAAGCACTCCGCTGGAGAAAAGCTGTTTTATATAATTTTTGCAATAAAAATGTTCAGAAGAAGTGTATCAAAAAATTGAAACATTTAACAGTGTTCTGAAATTTCAGACTGTGCCGTCATTACTCCTCTCGTCAAAATACCTCACCCACTCTAGAGGAGTGTGAGTGGCTGGGAGGCTGCATCACCACAGCACACATATGTACACGTGCTGTAGAGTCACGCTGTATGGATGCATACAGTGTAGAGATGTCTGTATGTCCACAGTGATACAGAGCAACAGCCACAGCAAGGAAAACATTTGCAGTGTCTTTGGTCAATCTCCAAATGCTAAATTTAAAGTGTAAAGTGTATCATTTCTTTCACCTAAGGACAAGCAGAGACTTTGCATGCAGATACAGAAAACATTTTGAAAAGCCTGGATTACTCAAAGCAAAAACTCAAACAACATAAAAGCACTACACGGTAAGATTTATTATAATTGTTGTAATAACAGTAATGGATTTGGTTCATATATGTAAATGGAGTCAGAGACAGACACTAATATCTTTAAGCACTGGCCCTGCAGAATACCGAGCCCCTAAATTTGTTAGCTAAAGTACATTTTTGATGGCCCAAATGTAAACTTATATAAAAACAAAAGCCTACTGATGGCTTATTTTTGAATGCCTGAAATAAGAGCTGCTGTTAACACAAGCTTGAGAGACTTTCATGTTTTGTTCTATGCTGTAAAATATGTCAGTAAATACTCCACTTGTGAATTTTTAAGATTGATGTGTCTTAAAAACAAGTGGCTAAATGAGACTACAGATTGTCATCATGCACAACAGCCTCATTGTGGTGAAGAAATTAAATCATGGGACCGCAGTCTACTTGGTTTATAGCCTAACATTTTCTTATTACTTCTGGTGATTGCCCTTAGGCGTCAAAATTTCTAAAAGCGATGATCATTTGTGAAGATTATCTTGCTGAACAGACTGTTTAAATACCATAATTTTTTGTTTGCCACAGAGCCTATTTCCTGCAGTGAACCAAAATCCAATGGAAAAATCCCGTAGGCTTTTTGACGAAGGAGCCAGGGCAATGCTAATTTTACTGTTGGCCTACAGAAAAACGCATCCCTGTTGCACTCTATTAGCTCCGTTAGCTGGTAGCTCTGTAAGCCAAACACACCGCAGAGCTCTGCTGCCCACTGACTGCAAACAGTTAGCTGGCTCTCCTCCACGTGATTACAGCATAAAGATGTAATACGTCATAGTTGGTAGATGACGTTTTTTTTATTCATGTTGAACTACAAGGTACAAATGAATGGGTATTTTTGTTTGAACTGTAATGTTGTGTTGGGGAAGGCTTGCAGTATGGTTTTTTATTTTTATTTCTAATCCCTTAACATGCAGTCTAATTCTCAAGAGGCCAGATAAAATGTAGTAGCAGAGGCCTGCCTACAAGCAATTGTTTGGGGGCCGCAGAGTTAACTTTTTGTGGCCACAGTCCAAAGGGCCATGTTCAATCTCGAACCCTGGGAGTGACTTACTGGATCTTTGAACTGCTCACTGACTGAGCGGATGACCGGCAGGGTCTCCTCGAGCTTAGACGCCAGCTGGTCTGCATTCATGTCACCCAGACCGAGCATGTTACACATCTACAAACAGTGAGAGAGATAGAGAAGACAAATATGAGGCATTGAACCATAGTCAATTTTTAAAGTATAAAATAAACTACAATCAATAAGTGAGTGAAAGTGCTTGTCCCTCCTCACCTGGGAGATGAAAGGGCTGATCTGGTTCTTTATCTGCATGAGGCGGCCCAGACCACGCTCCACAATGGTGGGAAAGTTAAGCAGCCGCAGTGTGTGCCCAGTGGGAGCAGTATCAAAGACCACCACTGAGAAGTTCATTCCTTTAACTAACCTGGGGTACAGGTAAAGAGAAGTGCTGAGTAAGTAAAACACTGGCTACCATTTTTTATTAGCTCAAAATATAAATGCAACTCGGGGTCAGCAAAAATGCTAAAAAGTGCGATCTGGTATTCCAGTGACCGTGCTGTCTTACCTCATGACCTCTGCGTAGCTCATGGCCTCGTCGATGCCAGGGAAGGCGCTCATGGCCTCCTGCATCATCTTCTTACCCATGCTGAGCATGTTGTCCTCCTCGAAGAACTCATCAGGCAGCTCAGCCACACCCAGGCTCGGGTCAATCTCCTGCACTCACACAAACAGCTACTGTCAACTGGCAGGTAATTTGCCAATTTAGCAGAGATCACAAACACTCCATGTCATAAATATTCATGGAAGATACATATGTCTAACAGATTTTGATAATTCAGTCTACCTTTTTATTACATGTGTTGGCTCAAACAGTCAGAGAATGTTTAGACGTGAAGAGTATGACAATTTCACTGAGAATCAACTCATCAGTTTTGATCAGCAAACCATGTGCAAATGTTTTTGTGCAAATTGTGGAAACATGAAATTTGCTTGAATGAATTAGAAACTCAAAGAAATTTGAGCTTATTCTTAAATAAAATATATCTCCTTCAAGAATTGCGGCAAAGCAAAACCTGTCAACATCTGACAGGTGAACGGCCGTACGTGTGCATGTTGTTTCACCGGCACGACTTACTGAGATAATTAAATAGAACAGAGACACTAATTACTTTTATTTACACCTGTGCTTTTTCTGCCATCACAAATCAAGATGTCTGCTGTGAAAGACACCTTTTGAAAGAGGTGAAAACAATCTCAGTTCAACTATTATAAGCAACAAATGAAAACAGGTCGTGACATTTACTTCTATACTTCAAACTCTGTCTGTAGTGTCTCCCTGTGCACAAGTGCTCACAGTTTTCTTAATGCAGAGCGACTTACCATTGCAAAGAGGTTGTCATAGCCCTTGACCTTAGTAGGCACCTTTGAGAACTTCTGGTCAAAAGCATCAGAGATGTTATGAGCGGGATCAGTGGAGATGATGAGGACACTCTCCCTGACAGCGGCGAGCTGGACAGCCAAGCTGCAGCTAGAGAAAAAACACAGGAGGGGTTTGTATGTTATCATTTCCTGATCTTACAAGTTGCATTAAGTAAACTGCAGTGAGCAAGATAAATGATGCATTCTCTGGACATCGATGGTTCTGTTGCATGTAATGAATGCAACTAACTGTGGCTATCGGATCCATAAGACTTTGGTTGATTCTTAAACCTTTACGTGTGTAAGAATCCGAAAGCACTAACTTGCTTGTCATAACGCCAAAGTAACATCATAACATCATATTTTGGGCATTAGAAGTTGCTTATCCCTGCCTTGGATAACAAATGTTTTTTATACTGTACGCATCACTCAATGGCTTCAATGATAGTTACAGGAGGCGTAACTATGTCAGCTATCATGCAGACATCACAGCTAATGCTAGCTAGCTTGTGTATTCATTACCCACGGGTAGTTGTCCATTAGATTAGTTACGGGCTAACGTAACTTAAACACAATCTACTCGTTGAATAGACACAAAGCTGAAGAGAACAACCAGGCTGTCGGTGTTATTCTGCCCCTTGGTTGTCAAACGACTTAAGACAACCATGAATAACGTTCATGTGTCAGCTGGCTAACGTTAGCTAGTGACAGTGCTTCACAGCATTCAACTACCCGGCGAAGTGACAGCTAGCCTACCGTTAGCCTAACTTAATTTACCAGTGACAGTATTGCTATTTCAATGATAGTGCGTCTTATAATTTTAAACTATCGATTTTTTGATTCTTGATGAAGAAAATAACGTTACATCGTTTTGGTCAACTAACACTGATCCACGTCAGGTTATCGTGGTGGCCAATCTAAGCTAACGTTAGCTATGCTAACTTGCGACGTAGCATGAAGCTAACGAGCATTTTCTTTCAACTTACCTACACGTCGTTTTACCGACACCACCCTTCCCGCCCACAAATATCCACTTCAAAGATTTCTGCTCGATGATATTCTTCAGTGTCGGTTCTAGCGGCTCCACATCAGGCGCATCTTCAAACTCGTCTTCCAATGAAGCTGCCATCTTGTCTGTGTACACTGTTACAGCTCAGGTGGGATGAACCGACGCTGCTGCCTTCACTGCTCCTCGGAGAAAGTCGAGTTAAATATGTCTGAGGAAATAAATTAAATTAAAACAGTAACAAGAAAGAGAGAAGAAAGGGTAATTTGATGGTAGTTGTGGGATGAATATGTTGGGTGTCAAGGCAATGTCAGACCACCCCATACAGATACTCAGATATTATAAGTAGGGGTGGGGCCAGAAGGCCAGAATTGGCAGAAAAATAGAAACTTTAAAAGCCGGATGTCAGTAAATGTCACAAAAATAATACTTTAAATAAAATAAAATAAAATAATTATTTTTGAAACAATTAAGTACACAACACATTCCCAATTCAAAAAGAGTTAATTCTTTAAGTTGTTTCCATTTATTGCAAACACAACTTACACATGAAAAGTAAACACAAGACAATTATTTTAAACTTTTAAAAGGCTATAAATGGTTTAAATGAATAATGATTAAATCAACGTAATCAAAACTTCTACCTGTGAATTCATTTCAAATGAGAAAAACCACAGATACAGGCTTACGACTTGAATATTTGCTTGGCTACTATTTTTTTTTCAACAACCTTTTTATTGGGGTTTTCAACTATAAAAAGATATTACACATACATAAAAAAGTCAGTCTTGGCAGCAAATGTGGTAAACCATCAAATGAAAAGGCAAACAAGAACAAAAAAAACCCCATCAAAACAGAGGTGAGTGAACAGATGTTACAATAGTGAACAGTAATCATAAAGTACACATGGGCTACTTCACTTTATATCTTAATTCAGTTGCCTCGCCCCCACTCCAACCTTTGGTTTTAATAAAAATTAGGAGCACTTTGTTTCAAAAATTCCATGAATCTCCCCCAGATATTTCCAAACACTTCCCCTTAGTAATATGCAACACATGTTGATAAATCTTTTACATATTGATTCATACTTGCTTCGTTCACATCTTTCAGTCTTATTGCTATTTCTCTTTTAGCTTGTAAGAGACACAAATGTCTTACAGCACAGTCACTCTTCTTGGTAATAAAATCTTTTGGATAAATACCTAAGATGCACAGCTTTGGCCAACAGGGGATTTTAAGCTTTAAACCCAGGATCTCCTACCTGTGATCAACACCAGTTTCTTCAGTTAAACATATTTAGCTACTTGTAAGCTGTTATCATAAATACAAATGAAAACTATTCTTCTTGTGAAAATGATTTTATCATCATCAAGATATATGACAAGTGTCTTTGATCTAAAACAATAAAAAAAGTGTTACATCTGATATATACCCACGCCAAATGTGCAGGAGTGAAAAAAGAGAGGTGAAAAGTTTTCAGTGTACTGAAACCACAACTCAAAATAAAAGCTATTACATGATTTTCCCACAGGATATGAATGTAGCACAACCCAAAAGAAATACAGGACTATTTAGCTGTGTACCAAATGGCAGGTTAGCATTACTGACACCACACATGTACTTCACTTTTGAAGAGCTTGTGGCCATAAAATTGACATTTTTTAAACCCCAGGCCCTCACAGGATGGAGAAAGTACATAAGTGGCTTTTACAGTACTTCATCACTCCATAGGCACTTCACTTTGCAGCAGCTTTCATAAAGCAACAATGGACTGTGGTTTGAGTGTCAATGATCTGGTTGTTCTGGGGTGACTGTGCCCCAGAAGGTACAGTGATTACTAGAATCAAGACTGTCTCCTCCAGTCTGGCATGTTGAAGTATTCTTTGGCAAGATACTGAACCTGCCTACTGCCTACTGCTGCAGGTGCGTGAGGCAGCACCTTGTATGGCAGCCTCGGCCACCAGTGTATGAACGTGAGTGTGAATGGGCATGTAGTGTAAAAGCGCCTTGAGTCATTGGAAGTCTAGAAAGATGCCATGCAGATGCAAACAATAGTATTATAATAATAAATAATATTTTGATTCAATTCTGCTTTAAGCCAGTAAAGTACATGCAATGTTTTACTGAGAGATTAAAAGCAGCTGTAATTAGAAAAATCAGTCATCACAATTTTGATTTTATCAATAACAACTCATTGACAGAAATACATATGCATATTAAAGAAAACCCTCTGAAGATGAGGATTGACAATCTTTGGCTCTAGTGAGAAAAACATTCATTGACATGAACATGCACATGCTGTGACCACAGGATAAGGCACTTGCCTCCATAAACATCTTTTCATGGCGTCACCTGTCCCCATCTCAGTGCTGCCATCAAACCTGTCAGCTTTAATCCTTCTAGACCCATTGCTTCCCTCTCCGATTCCCAAGCAGTGCCAAGCCAGAATCCTTATGTGACTTGTCTGAGCTCGCACACATTCCATCCCAACAGGAAAGGAGCAACTTCCCACTCCATCCGATCTTTCACAGTCTGTCTGCCGGAGCCAACGTGGCCAGAAAGCAGTACCCTGATCCACCCATTGGTAGCTTAAGCCGCAAGTGGCAGAGCGCACTAACCAGTCTCTGACTGAACTTGCAGCATGTGAGGGCAGAGGACTGAGGTCCAGATCTGCCGCTTCCTTTACCAGCTTCTGGTGATGGGTCTCTGCAGCCTCTCTCAGCTCTGGAGAGGCGCTCAGGTTGAACTTCTTCCTGGCAGTGGTGTAGTTGGGTAATTTTGCAGGCAAAGGTTGACCATCACCATGAACCCCAGTGGCTTCAGCCGGCTGCTCTATGGACATCCAAAACGGGTCAAAAGAGGACCCCAGAAGACGCAGGAGGCGAGAAGGTCGGCGATGTCTGGGTTTGGGCATGTAGTGGTAGTCTTCGGTGTTTGTCAGCAGGGTGTATGGGCGGACTGGCTGCAAGTAAGATGGTAGACTGGCTCTCAGCTGAAGAAATGGTGAATCCCAGCCTTTGTCCTCCTCATCTTGAGTCACATTTGGAAGCTGGATCTGGGTTGAAATGTTAAAAGTAGACAATGTAGATCCATGCAGATGGACAAAGAGAGAAATCCAGCAGAGACAGCTGAGCAGTCTTGGCATGGTTTAAGGTGTGGATGACACAACAGAAAGATGAGAAAATGCTCCTCGTTCTCCTTCTCATTCGTTAAGTTATGGGTTCTCCTCTGGGTGCTTCAGGGACTCTGTGTACCCTACACCAGACATCCTTGAGCTCGTGAACAATAACATACTGGAATCAGTGCCTTACACACAAACAGCTTATTATTGAGTATGGCCAGAGCACACCTAAGCTCCCACTCCTTCTTCAAGGCTCTGATGTTTTCGCTAACTTCAAAGCAAACATACAAGACAGTTCTGAGAAGTTTGGTTTCATACGTTGATTACCAGAATTGCGATAAGTTTAAAAGATCCTTAGGTGTGATAAATTCAAGTGAAAACAGTAACTGATGCGTCATCGTGCGGACATTTGTATGAGATCAAACAGAAGTTCCACATCACAAATTTCACAGCGAGCATGATTCAAGAAAAAGAAGAATCATTTGACCTCAATTTGGTGGAGCCGTGTCAGCAACCTCAAACACAAGATCTTGAAAAATAACAGCTCTCTCACACAAAGACTGCTCTTAGATCAGTTATAAAATCAAGCTCCAGGGTAAAGTCCCTTCATGGCAGCTTAGATAATAACATAGCAGAGATGATTTTAAAAGAGGAGGGATGCAACATATTTACAGGACAATAACCCCATTTTATTCTCATCTACACAAAATCAGCTGTCTGGTTCAAAGGCACATGATGGCGTAATATCAAATATATTTTTAACTTCATACTTAACTGTAAACACTTGTTCTAATATCATTTTTGTTTACATCACCATTATAATAATACATTTCATAAATACAGTCACAAAGTTATTTATACTTACATAAAGATTACAAACAGCAGGAATTATTGGAGAAATATTGCATTTATACAGTGAGTTGATTAGGCAGCAGGTCTGTAGTGTCAGGTTGTATTGTGTGTGTGCTTTCAGAGAAAACCTGACTTCAAGGGAAACTCTGGTATGTTTTCAAAATGGTCCCTATTGCCCCATGTTTTTCTGTCTAAGTGACTAAAGGAGACAACAATTTTTGAAAATGGTCCAGTATTGAGAGACCGCTGCAGCCGTAACATCAAAAAAGGCTGCAATTGAATCCCTACAGGCAATTGTGCATTAATTAAAAGTGCTTATTTTTTAGCCACTGACATTCCAGATTGTGATTAGAAGTAGCAATGGGCATTTTAAGCAATTTCCATATTCATGTACTTGCATTAAATTATTACAAAGTAATTACAAACAAACAAACAAACACAAAAAAATCTAATGTATTAATAGGAATGTAAATTGGCTAATAACGGAAAATTTCAATAATCAGGCTTCAGTTAACCTACTAAACCATATATTCAAAGTCATATAAGATAAGGAAAAGTCAGCAAACCTTCGTCGCTGCTATCACACAGTTTAGACGCAGCACTGAAGGACTGTCTCTGGAGTTCAGAGCCCCTCTCCTCCCAGTCAGTTTTCTATCTGCCTGGTTAGCATGAGCTAACACAGCAGGAGCTGCTAATAGCCGACATCAAGCTGTTCAACGGTCCCAATAAACTCACACCAACACTGAAATAACTCAACTCTAAAATTTAACCCACTAAGAACCAGTAATGTTAGCCGTGTGATCCTAACAGTAAGCCCTGTCACTGTGTGTACACTCATCAACTGTTCCCTGGTGCGGAGCTCACACTCCTGCAGCAGTAGTCTCATGATAAACAGGGAGAGCAACAGTCAGGCAAGGAGGTGCTGAGCAAGGCAAAACACTGCATGCAGCTCTACAATGAAATAAATTAAATAAGACTTTACCCATTTTAAATAGCCCAAAAATACATATTAAAGTCATGTTTACATGTGGGAGGTTGGGTGGTGATTACACATTGAACGGACGTCCAAATGGAGTTCTCAAGTACTCATGCCCATCCCTGTTTAGAAGTGTCTCACAACTTTAGGGAAAGGACCCTACAGAGAAATTAAATGTTTCTCCATACCTTTCGCTGAATCAGTCTGTTTGTTAGTTTGTGTAACCAAGTCTCGCTAAAAATCTGAAATCCCGAGGGGCTTTTTAACATAGTTGAAATCAGCTAAATAATTAGCCATGACATTGAAAATCTCTCACTAACCTACACTTTTTGTACTCCAATACAACAAACTCTTCCCAGCACTCCTTTCTCCAACTTTCACAAACGTTTTCACCACTTCTTTTTGCAACATTGCGACATTTCAGAATGAAACTAATAAACAGATAATAAACAGACCAGCAAAAAGGTGCTTAGAAACAATAAATTTCTCTGTAGGATCCTTTCTGTAATGTTTCCAGACACTTAAAATAACAATCGGAGCCTGTCAGTGGCAAAAACAATTTTAATAGACATACAATGAAAATAGGGTCCAGGTTGAAAAATACCAAAGTTTCCTTTTGACACAGCATGTGTGTGATTGTAGGTATTTCAATATGATTGCGTGTGTGTGTTGACCTCTACATCCACCCGCTTCTCTTGTTTCTCCTCAAACTCAAAGTGAAAAAAGCTGGTCATGTGATCGGTCCTGTTGCCGGGTAGACTGTGGCGGTGGTCTGGATGTGGAGGGTGGCCCGCTGCGAACTGCCTGCCCGCCTTGGTCTGATGCCTTCGCCCGATCTTCCAGAAACTTATCAAACTCTGAAAAGGACAGTTACAGTTAGAGATGTGTGTGCACATCATCATCACATGAACATACAGAAGAAGAAGCAAGAAATCTAAAATGTCTTTTACATTAAAATGGCAGCAATGTATCAGAGAGAAAAACATACCTTCACTGGACACTCCTTCACTAACTGAAGAATGGTCTTCCTGCATTTCCAAACACAATAAAACACAAAGAGTAAAGATCATATCATCCTATATCACACAAACACTCCTTATAGAGAGACATGCTTTCTCTTACCATATCACAAGTTAACCATTTGTCAACATCATTCTGCAGAGAGTTTTTCGCTGGTGGCATCTGAGAGGAAAAGTGATGAAGAGGGATAAGGTGATACTTCGTTTTAGCTATATCCACACATTTAACACTTGGTACAGTGCTTTAATTGTACATGAAATATTTTGCTCAAATCCATTTCTGTGTTACATCAATATACACACCCCTCCTGTGACCTGCAACCTCGTATCCAGAGCTCCAGCAAGGCCCTCCACAGCTCCCGGGTCCTCATACCGAACACTGGAGACAGGAAGTACAGTCATGCTGTGAAGCAGTGTAGGCTACGTGACAGTTTTTCTCAGATAACAATGGAAATTCTCTAAACTACTTGTTTATCCAAACATCAACAGCTAAGGCTACCACAAATGATGAGACATTTTCATCACTCATAGTCACTGCTGCACACAAATAAAAACACGACACATGTCGTGAGAGCATGTGTCAGGATATGATGTGTCTCTCTCTTAGCACTGCTCACCTTTTCCTCTGCTCAGCCAGGGAGCTGCCTCTCGTCTGGGCAAACATGTCAAACTCCTCCTCCTCTTCTGCAAGACGGAAGATTAACTCAATAAGTCATAACTGAATCAAAAACACAATGTCAGTGTCCTCCATCTTGCTATTTTAATTCCTGTAGCAACACAGTTTTAATAATAAAACCTCAAACTATTTCTATACCAAAATGTCATCATTTGTCATTTATAGAAAACGGCATATTTTTTGTAACTGTGAATATGTAGCCATAGGCTTAGTGATGCCCAACTTTCACATTATATGCTTCAACAGAGCATTTTTTCGGGATGTCATCCTTTTTCCTACATTGTCATGTGATGTCAAGTCATGGTGATGTTTGTTATTGTAAACACTCCCTCCCCATGTGATGCTCAGCCACAATATCCTGTTTTCTACAACAAATACAGCTTACAAAAGCATGACTTCAGTTTCAAGTCATATGTACAGATTTGGTGTTACAAAAGAGCACACATGAAGCAGAATTTATACAAAGTTTACTCACTGTGGTTGGCTGATTGCTGTTGATTGGCCCCGGTACTGACTGCTGGTTGGCTGGTTGTTGCGATGACAGCAGGTTGGCTGAGAGTTGATGGCTCAGGGCTGAGGTCGATGAGGCTTGGGCTTGTGGTAGAGCTCTGAGGACACAACACAGTAGGTTAGGGTTGTATCGAACAGTTTGAAGCTTCAAAAATTAATTTGTTATATTGCCATTTGAATTCTACATCAACATTCAAATGCTCAGTGGTGGCTCCTTAGGATTGGTTCTGACTCGTGCAATCCATCAGTAAAAAAAAAAAAAAAAATTCTTCTTTTAGTAATGTAATGCAATGTAAATTGCAGAATCTGTCTTGAGAGATTATGACTCGTGTGATCAAAACATTCCCAATAACTCCAGCAGAAATGATGAGGAGCATCTTCTTACCTGTTGAGTATTTGGAATTTGTGCCTTGTTCAGTCTGTCAAACCTAAAACAGAGTAACAATACAGTGATCATGAAATAAGCCACGAGAAAGCTACATACAGCACCCTTAAAACTAACATTTTCTTAAAGACATAATCCAGCAGCACACCTCTCATAGCGGATGAAGGCGTTGTTGAGGTCATCGTTGACCACGAGCAGCTCTTCAATAAACCCTTCATCCAGCAGCTGGGGGATGAGCTCCACCACTCGAGTCTGCATACTCTTACACATCGAGTACAGTTGCTGCTCGGACAGAGGGCGAGAGAGACATTAATTCATTCTCATCACTAATGACATGGAGTAAAAGAAATGCCATACAGTGCGGTTGTACAGACAACTTGAGCAAAAGAGAGAGACCAAAGAGAGAAAATGTAATTAAGTGAAGTAAAACAAATCAGAAATTAGCATCTCTGCCTGTTATGTAACTTATTTTTTCCATGTAATATCGATAAACATAGACACACATGGCATGCTTTTAAAACTAATTAACAAATTACAGAAATGTTTGCTTTTTAGCACCTTAAACTGCACAAAGGTCAAAGATGATACATTTCTTACTGTTGATTTACCAAGTGTGATCATACAAGAATGAAGCATCACAATAATACACTCAATATACAGTATATCTTCCCACAAGTAATTGTTTTAAACAGTGTTGAAATGATGAAATGAATAGGGCAAAGACTTGAATATAGGAAATGCTGTAGACAAATCACACACACACACACACACCTGTAGCAGCTCTGTATCATCTTGCTTGCTCTGTCCAGGTATTAACTCATTCAGCATTTCTGACATCACAGTGAGATTTCCCTTCACCAGCGCCAGCTCACTTCGCAGCTTCTGTTCCTGGATAAGGAAATGTACACATGTATATGTAAAAAAAAAAAAAAAAAAAAAAAAAACAGCAGTCAAAAGCCACAACACAATGGTGTTCATTCTATTGTAGTTTTTTTTTGCTAACTGCTAAGATTAGATTGCTGTTATACCGTATGGGGGCAACACTGGCTGGAGAAACAGCCTATAACTCCTCTAATACAGTTATATTTTAGTTATATTTTAACATGTCATAGCGGGAAAAGCACATGTGAAACTATTAGTATTAAAACTAGGGTAGGAGGAAACCTGGAAAAAACCCAAAGAAGCAGAATTTTAAAATACACCCTCCTCCTGCAGCTCCTCCCTCTCTGTCCTAAGCCCCTCCCACCAGAGAACCACAGCCATGTGCAAACACTCATACAATAACCCTTTGTTTCCCATCCATTGATTTATTTAATTCTATTTCATTGTAGAGTTGCACACAGTGCATCTGCACAGCCCCTCCTCTTTTTATCAGATCACAAATGAGACAAAAATCAGCTACTAGCCACCCCACAGTCCCTCCGCCTTGCTCCTCGCCACTGTGGACTGCTTCGCCAAGAGGAGAGCAGGCAGCAGCTCTCTAGACGGACCTTCGGTCAACAGCTGTAGTTGCTCGAAATCGGCTGGTACAAACCACCCCAGTGCTGGATGTTAGAGTGGGTTGTTGGCCTGTGGCAGTACATGGTGTAACCTGTGTAACAGCAGCAACAGAAAGTTTACTGATCCGACAGGGAGTCGGGGCTGTCCGGTCCCCTGGAGCTGGGGTTTATGCTGGCTGGATTTGGGTTGCTACAGCCACTGACTGGTGGTCCATCTCTGGAGCTGCTGCCCGCTCTCCTCCCTTGGAGGAGGTCTGCGGTGGGGAGTGAGGTGGAGGACACACTGTGATTTGAGGCTCGAGCTAACATTAGCTGCATAAACGTGAACTTCAAGCCACAGCTATGAGCCTTTGGCTTCAGTTAGCTGAAGGCTAAACTATTAGCAACATTTTCACACATTTTGCTGATACTGACATGTGTTTTGTCTAATTTATTGTCAGACTCTCTTTTAGACTCTCTTGTTGATAAGTCTGTCCTCCTTTTTTTGGGTTGCTTTGCATTGTAGGCAGTTGTTGCCAATTCTGGAATCGCAACTTTCTCTGCAGGATACTTCATTATGAATCACGGTTTCACCGAAGATACATGCCAGCACATATGCATTTGTAGAACAGCCAACAGGAATGGGTTTTCCCTGAAACAACCTGTGATTTGCCAAAGTCTCCCGTCACAGCCTAGATTTCCTAAAACCTAAAAGCAGAGCCAAGAGGAGGTGCAGAAATCTAGTTTTCTCTCATTCCGCTTGAAGTTTCTTATGGAATATTGCCCTGATTGTGTGAGTGTTATTCATTACACCTGTTCTTTGCCAGTCATATTGTTAGCTCTGACAAGGGCTTGTTTAACTTCAGTTTCACTTCACATTCTTCCCCAGGTCACATGTGCCATGCAAGGCTCAGTGACCAGTTTGGAAACCTCAGACGTGATTTAAGACGCAAGTAAACTCAAGTTTATGTTTGTGGATTAAATGCTGCTCCAAGGAAGTTTAGGTGGGGAAGATTTCTTCCCACTGCTGTATGTAGTCATCGACTTACAGGTGTTTTTTGACAGTGGTACCTGTTCTGCAGAGAGGGAGGCTGGCTCCTCACTGGACTCGACTGGGGGTAAAGTATTCTGAGTGGGAACACTGGAAGGTGCTTGTGGTTGTGACTGCTGTGTGGGAGCAGCAGCAGGGGTCGTCTCAGCAGTCCCATTTTCTGGGATACTCTGCAAGATGAAGAGAGGTACAGGGTAGAGACAGATATCTGTACATAAATTTGATTCTGTGTGTTATTTTTACTTTGTAAACAGTCTCACCCTATTTGGAGTGTGGATGGGGGACAGAGCATCCAGATCTGTCATGGGGAACTCTAGACCACGTCTCCTCAGGTCATCATATACGTACACCACCCCTGCTAGGGAGGGAGTGCTACGAAATGCATCAGCCCATGACTGTGAATGAGAAGGAGATCATATAACAAAATATAACGACAATGACAGAATACTAAATCAGTGTTTAATGCCAAAATATACAGGCCAAATGTGAAGAAAACAAGAAAACAAGAAAAAAGCAGCAGAAAAGGAATGGTCCTTCAGTATTTACAAGCCCGACTATATCTAATGAATGTGTGGAGATATTTAAATCACAAAGAACACTACAGACAATGCTATTCAACATATCTGCAGCCATAATAGAGTCCAACTCCAATCCAACAAGCTGTCGGATGTCAACACGCCACTGAAATATCTCTCAATGTAAGGGAAGTGAAGAATAAGAATTCCAATTAAATAACAGGCTTTAACAGTCTTCAAAAACAGTTGTGCCGTTTTTTGATTTTGCATCAGGAGGAATATAAATGCCCTCTGTGGGAGCATACAGTTACCTGTATGAGGCTGAGCACTCTGTCATGGAGGGCAGTGGGAGGGTTGTATTTGGGCAGAATGGAGCGGACCAAAACTCCTTCAACAAACTCCTGCGACGCCACAAGAACGTGGAAGCGTTGGCCACAGTTCTTCACACAGGTCTCAAGAACCTGTGTGACATTGAGACAGTCCACAAAACAAAAAAGGTGCAAATGTAGTTAGATTTATGCAAGTCAAGTTGCTCCAAAACACCATCACATCTAGGCCGCCAGCCAATCAGGATGAGGATCAGCCTGGCCTTAAAATGACTCTCTCACACCCTTCAATCCTAAACTCATAAAATAATGAATAAAACTCTTACATGCAATCACCTAAAGACAATACTCACAGTAAGGGCCAACATGATCTCTCTGAAGTTCTTGTTTCCAACAATTCTCTTCTTAATAGCCTTGACAGCGTCTCTTGGCCTGAGAAAATATATGAAAATAAGCAAATATATGAAAATAAGCTAAATTCATTCACAAGCAATATAAAGCTTTGATGTGTCGGAAACATACAGTGTGTGAAGGTAGTTTTGTTTGTGGCTTCTCTCTATAATGAGAGCACGCTAAAATTAAGGGGGTCATTCCAAAGTTCCCAGTTCCTATGTTCCCCAGATTTATATGGCACACAGTGGGAACATGATGAAGGGTCCTATGTTCCCCACTTCTACTTAAATGCTCTCCCAGGGTCCTATGCTCCCCAGGTCTTAGGACCTAAGACCCTGGGAACATATGACCCTGGGAACAAATGACCTGGGGAACATATGGCCGTGGGAACATAAAACCCTGGGAACTTAGGACCCTAGGAACATAGGACCCTGAAAACATAGGACCCTAGTAACATATGACCATGGAAACATAGGACCCTAGTAACATAGGACCCTGGAAATATAAGACCCTGGGCCCTAGGAACATGGGACCCTGGGAACATGGGACCCTGGGAACATAAGACCCTAGGAACATAGGGCCCTGGGAACATAGTGCCCCAGGGACTTAGGACCCTGGAAACATAGGACCTGGGAAACTAAGGACCCTAAGAAACTGAGGACCCTGGGAACATATACGATCCTAAAATTAAGTCACTTTCATGGCACGAAATCTAAAGACTTTTTACTGTACACATCCAACTACTACAAACACATTGCATTTCAGGCTTAGTGACATTCTTCTTGAGCATTACAAACCACACTGCCTAACGAACTATGAGATCTGCCTTAAACATAAGTAGGTCATTCAGTCACAAGCAGTTACACTGAAATAAACAAAAAAACCCATAAAGGAAGTGGTATGGTAAAAAGTTGTGCAAGAATAAAACATGGAGTTCTACATACAGCAGTTTACTAATTAGTCAGACAGGTTAGGCAAAGTGCACCAGATGGGGACAGTTTGTGGCTTCTTCGTGAAACTGTTACTTATGTGACCACCTTACCCCTCATCTGTCTCGTTGATGATGTCACATATCTCCATGTTGAGCCCCCAGTCCTCTGACTGTAGAGAGCCGCTGGTCGCTCGCTCTATAAACAAAGAGGGAATCAGGTGAAGGTGCAGACATACAGTAATACCGAGAAAATATCATGATATCTGCAAGACTATGGGAAGTCATGCAAGTCATTTTTAGCTGGTCTTTCGAGTTGTATTTCAGAAATCATTCTGGGATAAATGTGTCAGTTGGAATTAAAATGTGTGGCATGGTTCACATTAATGGAACAACACATAAAATTATGAAAATGTCATACAGTAAATACAATATGTTGCCCACTGGACACTTTCATATAGGAAAGAACATCGCCACATGATCATTTCTGGGTCTGACTTTTAGAGTTCGGGTGTCTTCTTTGTATCTGTGGATCTAAAGAGTGAAATGTGCACTGCATTTACAGTACTGGTACTTGAGATTACACACCTGAAAAATTGATTTGAAATTAGAATTAACATTTGGGATTTAAAAAAAAAAAAAAAAAAATCCATAGTCAGTTCAACTGGATATTTTTGGCTAGTTGGAGGCAGAGACAACAAGCTATAAACACAACATTAACATATGCCTTATAAAGTTGCTGTGGTGAACGTGTAACAGCAGTTGCCAGCAGACATAGAGCCATATTGTTATTCATTTAGAGTTGTGTTTCTGGCCATCTGACAAATGTAAATCCAATATTCACACTCCATTACAGCTCAGTTTTGGTCTCCACAAACTCCTCAGAGAAATAACTTTCTGTTCAGCTGCTAAATGCTCCACTATGTTCGTGTGTGTGTGTGTGTGTGTCTGTTGTTTAGTGGTGAGCATTTGTGTACAGTCAATTTTAGAGCTTTTTTTCTGAAAACAGCTGCCTGCTACAGCTGAAAATGAAGCTATGAAAGCAGGAGCTACGAAGGCAGTGCAAGTGAACCAAAATGGTAAAGTTGTGGGCCAGAAAACCAAAACAATGAGCTGAAAGACGCTAAAATGCAGCATAGAACTGAGGTAAGCTTCAGACTCTGGTGATAATTCTCAGTGGGTTCATCACTGCAAGAGACACAGTCATTTGATCCATTATTCATAGGCTTAAAGCAGGCTGTGTGCACAGCCAAGTCGATGAAATCATCACAGTTGTTTTTCAGACTCCCTCCAGAGCCACATAAGACATTATACAACAGTTTTTACAGGCTGAGTAACACTTGCGAATTGTAAACCACAATTTGCATGTGTAAAATTGGGTTGAGAGCACATTTGCTGTAGTTGGTAACTTTCTGTCTCTACAACTGCCTCTATATTCACACAGCACTGAATGAGGCAGATAATCTTTGAGAAAAACCACATTTCTCTGCCTACTCTATTGCCTTGTAGCACTTCTAATGGCCTGTGATCGAAAGCACCCAATCAGAGCAGAGTCTCTAACACAGCAGTCAGTCGTGCCAATCACTGCTCCTGAACTATGGTCAAACTCAAACAAGGCAGTGCTGATCAAATATGTATCAGGATTGTGACTGTATTGGCTATTCGTTGCCTCAAATGTTTTCAGAGACATATTTAGTGTACTGTTTAGCTGTAAAATAAGATTACAAGCTTTCTCATTTTACAGCTAAACAGCACAATAAAATGCAGTACTAGAATCTTGGTTCATATCTGATCAGCGCTGGCTAGTTTCCCAATTTGACCACAGTCTAACAGCAGTGATTGCCATGACCGACAGCTCCATTAGAGACTCCTCGGCTCCGATTCAGGGTTTCACACACGTTTATTTATTTGTGGCAGCCTGCCACGATTAAAACTTCTGCCGCCATGTATTGATTTTCTATTTTCAGGGCTGGATAGTTCATCAGGAGCAGAGCTGTAATATATGTCCATCCTTTTCATCTGCTTATCCAGGGCCAGGTCACAGGGGCAGCAGGCCAAGCAAAGCACCCCCGACGTCCCTTTCCCCAGCAACGCTTTCCAGCTCCTCCTAAGGGACCCCAAGGTGTTCCCAGGCCAGATGAGATATGTAATTTCTCCAGCGTGTCCTGGGTCTACCCCGTGGCCTCCTAACAATGGGACATACCCAAGTAATATACCATTTGATTATTATTGCTCCATACTCGTGCAGAGCAGAGCATTCTCTGGGCACGGATGGAGCAGCAGAACATCAGGCACAGTGAAAGTGAAACTTAAAAACTGGCTCTCATCCATTGATCTGATCAGCTTTAAACAATCCAATCTGCTCCTTGAGGACTGTGTGGAGGCGGTTGAATAAGATTTCACTGAAAATGGCGGAGCACAGACAAAGAGGAGCACAGATTTTTTAAAAAAAAATCAAATAGGCCTACTGAAATCTCTCATATGAACTAAGTGGTTTCCTCCAGATAATGATGTTTTTATGGGAACTCATTGTTTGTTTTAATAAACTGATGGAGAAAATTAGTTTTCATCTCCACCATGTATTCCCGTCCAAACTATTTAGCAATCAAAGCCAGCTTTCTTTGCACTCCACCCCTCATAGGCTCCTCATAAGACTCTAAATCTCCTTCATTCCTTTCCACCAACACCCCCACACTTCTCCAAACCTTTCTCAATCCCATTTTACTCCCTTTCCCCTCCTTTGCATCCACTCCCTCCCTCCCTCCTTCCTCTCTCCTTCCCCAGCTCCCTCCACTTCATGTGACTGTCAGCTGCTTCTGTTCTCATTGGCCTCAGAAGGAGCTGAAGCCGTCTCTGACATTTATGTGTGAGAAAGTGAGTGGATGAGATAAGAGGAAGGGAGGCTGGAGAAGGGGTGTGCAACCGTTTCTCACTAACGTCATGACTGTCCTGATTACACATCTTTCCAGGCATCTGCAGCTCTGTGGAGGATGTGTTGGCTGCACAATTTTGCAGTGCTCTGACAACCTGTTGCCATTATGAGAAAATACTGCTGTTTTAAAAGTTGTGTGGCGCGACATATGCTCGTTGGAGAGCATCAGCAACACTTGTGCGTAAGGTGTGAAATTGTATTTGGGACAAAAACACATCAGTCATAGAGGAAGTGAGAGGAAACACACAGCGCCTTTTTAATTCGCCACATTAGGTGTCACTTAACTTGAAGCAACCAATCACATGGAAGATCGAGGGAGCTTAGCCCCGCCTCTGTCGCGTCATTGGCTCAACTGACTTCTTTTTATGTTTCTGTCAAATTTGGAGTTCATTATTAAACATTATCGAGTAGGAACAAGAATTTAAAGTGTTGTTAGGCTGTTTTAAAACCCTGTGAGTGTGCTTATAGAACCCCTAAACATGTTATTGATTATGGAAATTAAATTAAGTCAAATTGAATCAAACGGTGAACAACTCCTGACATATCCTACTAACGTTAGTTTCAAAAGCAGCTGCGACTTACCGATTCTCTGACCGACGGGCGTTGAAAAGGGGTTTCCCATTAGAAACTCCATCGTCTCCCCGATTGAAAACATCCTCGAAAATTGCAAGTGTCCACTCCAACTGTATTAAAAGTAGTCTGACAACTCCTGAGCTCAAAACTGCGGTGTTTCCTTTTGCTTTCAGCCGCTGCTTCAGAGAGCACGGACTCTGTGAGAGGTCACGTGAAAGCACACAGAGCCAGGAAACAGCAGCAGACATCAACACAGGGCCGTGTGTTTCATCACATCTGCAACAATGCGGTAAAAACTTGATTGTACTCAGACAAAGACACTTTATTTCCAGTTGCTGGTCCCAGTACATTGCACATTAAACTCTGAGGTCTACAGAAATAAAATTATTAAGTATGAGAAGAGTATTTTTCAGGTAGGCCTCAAAAAATAGGTCGGTGCAGGTCATGGACCTCAACCATTTGGTGCTGGAATAAGAATTGAGATCTGTGAACCGTGCTTTATTGAAGTTAAAGTCCAGCACCACACATCAGTTCTGCAACTTATGGAAACTCTAAATTATAATAATAATTGTAAACTTCATTCAAATAGCATCTTTCAAACAACAACTGCAGCACAAAGGGCACATTTAGCATTCAGTGTCTCACATGAAAATAGACATAATGGACCTAAAAAAGTCAAGGCAATTCAATATAAAAGGACAATTAAAATAGTTTAAAACATGGATTAAGTGATTCTACAATCTTTATTTAGAGTGGTGGTGATTTGAGAGCCTGTTATAATTAAAATCTCATACAGTATTTCTTAAATAAATTACTTGTATATTAGTACTGGGTAGTTTAATCTAAAATAGTGCAGAGGCTTTTATGAACTGAGTTTCCCACATAAAGTCTTGACCTGAAAAATAACTATAACACCAGAAAAATGTAGTAGATATTTCTGCACACCGCTGATATGAAACATTCAATCAGTCAATCAGTTTTATTTATAAAGCCCAATATCACAAATCACAATTTGCCTCACAGGGCTTTACAGCATACGACATCCCTCTGTCCTTAGGACCCTCACAGCGGATAAGGAAAAACTCCCCCAAAAAAAACCCTTTAACGGGGAAAAAAACGGTAGAAACCTCAGGAAGAGCAACTGAGGAGGGATCCCTCTTCCAGGACGGACAGACGTGCAATAGATGTCGTACAGAACAGATCAACATAATAAATTAACAGTAATCCGTATGACACAATCAAATTCATATGTTATTATGTAGCAGATCTGTTGAAACGCTGTGGTTAAGGTGTGGTTAAGTTTAGGCACAAAAACCATTTGGTTATGATTAGGAAAAAGAAAAGTGTTATGTCTGGTTGTGTTGCTACAATCACAGCTGGAACTGCTGTGATGTCTTGAAAAACATCTGGTTTGGTCGCACAATTGGTGCTGGAAATTACCCAATGTCCTGTTAAAAAACATCAGATTATTGCGGCACAGTCTGTGTTGGAAATGCCTTGATGTCCTGTTTTGAAACACCCCACTGGCAATGCTGCAATGTCTCACAAAAAAAAAAGAGTTTTGGTGGCACAATTGTGCTGGAAATGCTCCAATGTCCTGCTAAAAACATAATTGTTGGGGGGCACTAAAAAAAAATCCCCAATTTTGGCGCCATAATCAGCACTGGAAACGCCCCATTGTCCTGCTAAAAACATCAGATTTTTTGCCGCACAGTCACAGTTGGAAATGCCCCGATGGCCTTCAAAAACCACCTGGTTTTGTGGCACAATCAATGCTAGAAATGTAACAATGTCTTGCTAAATAACACCTGTGTTTTTTGTTGTTGTTTGCTGGCCTAATACTGGTCTGCAGTGGTCTGCAGCATGGCAGCAGTCTCACGTCATCCATCACCCCCTTCACCTTCTGATCACAAAGTCAGTTTATATGCATGTAACCAAAACTACGTCACTTTAAAAACGCTGATGTGATACGTATGCAACATAAAAATACAATGTATCCTTGGTTTGTAAAATGCACAATGCCAATATTTTCTTCTGGTGACTAGGCTCAAAGAAGGCTATATGTGCTCGGTGACCTTAATGACCTTTCTTTGACCAATGTTAAATCAAATGTTTTCTCATAATTGATACGTGCAGATCCTGTTTTTGTGCATGTAGCTACAAACCAGCTACTCTGAAACTAAGACCAATTGCAGCAACCCAAGACAGTGTTTTTATACATATATCATCCCTTTGACCTTTCCCATACTCTCCCCATGCAAGAGGAAAGATAAATATCAATTTTGTCCTGTTTCTTCCAGTGTACAGAGCTACCATGATTTGTTGAGTTGTAACAATAATGAAAAAAACAAAAAAAACTCCAGTGAGAAAAGTTTATTCATTTAAAAGTTAAATGAGATTTCAGCCTGGGTTTCACTGTAACTAATGTTACCCTCCAAATCAGTGTGTTGCCTTTGTTATCCTGTACAGTTCCTCTCAAAATGTGGAGCAAAAACTCTTATGAATATGGATTATGAAATGGTGTCAAGCATTTGCAGTTATATATTTGTAAATATCACCAATTTTCTTCTCTTTGATTACATGTTTTGATCCTCAGAATTGACATCAAATTGGGCTCCCTTGTGTATGTGCGGAGGATAAGCTTCAGACAACTATTAACACATTAAAATACTTGAGGACACTAGTTTGCAGCTTGATGAGGGACTCTCTGTCAATCAATCTTGAGACTCAGTCTTTTCAATATCACTGCGCAAAGATATGACTTTCATATGCGTGTCTGTTCAGGATGGAAATATCCCCCCAAGGTTTATGACTCCATCACCAGCGGTTTCTCTTTGTTTCTCATTTCAAAATCCTGCTGCTTTGGTCTACATGTACAAGTAATGATATTGTTTATGTAGTAAGACAAGATGAATATTTGTGAAAGAATCTTTGGTGACAAAATTCACACTTCATCTACACAAAGCCGTTCTATGCAGTGACAGCCTTGTAGGACTTAAGAACAATGAGAGAATAAAAACCCCTGCACATGAAGACGTAGAGCTCAGTATGAATGATATGATAATAAGGGGCAGATAACTGCACACTGTGGTTAGTGTGTTATAATTTCACAACCAGCATCTGAGACCACAAGTGATGTCAGTGTGAAGGGGTTTATTATGGTTAATAATTATTCTCCACAATTATATTTCATCTATTTTGCCCATAATCGACCAATTTAAAGATAATATATCTAATGTCGTAGTAAATGTATAAGTCTCTCTGAGATGTGGTAAAGAAAACAAAAAACTTTAGTTTACTGAGGTCACCTGACAGCTGATAGTTTCTGGTGAAATGGTGCCCTCTAATGGACAACAGCGGAAACTACAAGCAGACACAAATACACAGATGAAAACGTGTTCACAGTTTTTTCCTCAAATTTTACTATTCTATTTCTTTATTTTAATATTGTACCTTTCTAATATACCCATCCAACCATTTTTATCTAATTAAATAGAAAATAAAACATATTTTATTTTAATTGTTTTAATATATTCATTTTAAATACTAAAGCTGTTGTCCTGCACTTATTTGTATATTTTTTAGAAGTCATATTTACTAAAAATTTTGTTTTAAAAAATGTATATATATACTCTGTCACATGTTAATTGTTTATAATTATTTAATTCAATTCCACATTGTAGGAATAAAAGTGTGTGTTTTATTGTTTTAAAGTTAAATTAATAACACTAAATCCTTTTGTTTTAACCTTGTATATTAGATTATTTTATGTATTTTGTTAAATATCCCTTCCTTTTTTATGTTGCATAAACACAGTACATTTGATAGATATGATATTAATTTGTTTACATATATATATATTAACCTTTCAAAAACTATTCTAATATCAAGCCATTCTGCATGACTGCTGCATGTAATGTCCTTTTGTGTCTATACATGAACACCACTAGGTGGCAGCATTGAATCTAAATGGACCATGTGTGATCTAATCTGTCCAGCAGTGTGATTTTATGACAAACAACCATGTACTGAAAAATCATGGACATTGGTGTTTAACTAAAATGGTGAGATGATTGCAACCAAGTTGATGTGCACACCATCTCTTCCTTTGACAGTTCCCACTGATACAGTAATGTCTAAGTTTCATTCAATACTTGCACCTCTGATGATGATGATGGTGATGATGATAATACCTGAAATAGAAATTAAGAATAAATTGAGGCGTTTTAGGATGACATAACACTTCCTCAAATCCACAACTGTCATCATGGCCTCTATGGCTCTTATTTGAATGTCTGAGCTGAGGTCAGGTCTTCTTGCCCATCCCATGAAACAATCACTACTTATGTCAATGAGCAGCTTGTATCTGTCACATAACCAACATGCTGTCCTTCAGGAACTGATGACAACACTAACAATTATTTGTGACTAAAGCCAGTAAGGATGTGAAGATGAAAGTCAGTGACCCCTGACCTTTCTGTTCCTGAATTTCCCTGCTCCACAGACACCCTCAGGCCTGCGTGTAATGTGTTTATGACCCTGGTCGTAAAATTAAAAGTGAAAATGCTAATTGCCATTTATCACATTTATGGCTCTCTAAACATTTTCAAAACCATATTTCATCATCTTAAGCAACACATGACTTCTCTCTTTCTGCAGACACACGACTCCTCTCCAAGCACTGTGGGCTCAGCTGATGTGAGAGTCAGATTAGAGAGCTCAGAGGGATGCTGGGTCATAGTGTGGCCGAGAGGAGGAGAGAACCAGTGTGTTATCTCTTTTCTCCAGGCTGTACGACCCAGCATAATGTCACAACTTAAAAAACCCTCACACTATTGTTCACACAATGAGAGGTCTGTATCAGGCCTCTGTGGCCAAACACATTCATGTTTCCTAATTAGCCAGAAACAGCTTTATAGCAGGAAATTGTGGAAAGGAAAAGTTTACTTATTTGTATGTTCATTCATGTTTGGATATTAAAAAGAAGCAATTTAAAGGAAACATCTCAGTTTTCTAGATGTTTCCAGTGGGCTCACACTCCTGTGGTTAAGGAGACTATTATGCCTGAGGGAAACTTGTAGAAAACCACACACATAAGCACGTTTTAATCCAAAAGTGCCACACAATAAATGGCATAACCATGCATAATTTCAGGAGACTAAGCCTAGGAAATTGCATGCATGTATGTATGAATGCACTTGTGTGTGTGTGTGTGTGTGTGTGTGTGTAAGTGAGTGTGTGTGAATGTGTGTGTGGTTGCGCTGGTTGTAAATTGATCCCTCCTACTCTCGCTGGTTCGTTGTGCAGAGGAGGGGCGAGGAGGAGGAGGAGGAAGAGGAGGAGGAGGAGGAGGAGGAGGAGGTGGGAGCCGAAGCAGGAAGGAAGGCAGGCAGAGAGGGAAGGGAGGCAGGCTGTGAATGCCAACAAGCCCCGTCGTAATCACACAGCTCCGTAGGTAGGGTTTGATAAAAACGTCTTGCAATGGAGAGGAACGACGACCACTATTAAACACCTACTATGCGCCAGTGCCGCGTTCGCCCTGTGCGCGTGCAGCAGCCTCACCGTCGTCGGCACGTTTGATCAGAAAAACCGTCTTTTCCGCTGAGTGAAATGTATCGCGACTGCTCGGGATTCACATTCTGACAATGGAGATTGAAAATATCGTGGCCAACACGGTTCTCCTGAAGGCAAGGGAAGGTAAGCACCGCTACATGATTAAAAAAGAATAAATTCAAATGTATATTTCCCCCCCACCTCAACGACAGCAGTGACCATGGACGAGCCAGAGCTTTCGGCTGTCCTCCTTGGGATTTATGCTTTCTCTGTCTCCCATCCCCTGCGCAGCGCTTTGTCTCCGGGCAAACACCAAACATATTTGGCTTAAATCAGCTGTTTGTACCCCAACAACACACATATGTACCGGGCAGGTTAACAGAAGGCCCAGCAGGCTGGAGATGAACAACGCAGGGAGTGTTTGCAGCATCGCGCTTAGATGGCAGCGTTGCATTAGAGGCTGTCGAGCAAATTTTTTCACACAAGCACCAGTGGTCTTGTGGATATTTACAATTTTACGATGACATAACGGGTATTTAATGGTATTCGCATTACATGTTGTTGAGTGGGGACCAAAATGTAGCTGCGCAATGGGGCTCCGTGCCTCGGAACATCCTCTGCTTACCTGTCATTGTAGGTTTTGCTGTATTTAAAGCCCAATTAAGAATGTAAAGTGAACGTGTGGTATTATTTGACGCAGAAATATGCCACTGCATTGCCGTTTGGCTGTTGATAGGGAGCTACTGGGAGGACGGGGTAACGTTATAGTGGAGGTTTTGGATGACTGGAAGAAGGCCCACCATGTACCCCGGCGGCCCAGGCGCTGTAGCCCCGGGTGTGCACGCTGCTCAGTGGGCCGGTGATCCCGCGGCAGCTCACCTGGAGGTGGAAAAGAGATGAGTATCCATCTGTTTTCCAGGAGATGGCAGAGCAGAGAGGCTACTTTGTAGCCCGTGAGTGGGCGCAGGGTGGGTGTACAACACTGTATCAGCTGCCAGGGGAGGGTAAAAGGTGTTATCACTGCTCAGCGATTTCCACTTGTGTTTTTTCCATCTTCCAATCGGATTGGACACCAGCATAAGGGTCTGTGGCCTCGGAGGATATTGTCCAAGTTGATCCATTTTTATTCGACAGCAGAGTCGCCCACAGTGCGTACATGGCTCGGGGGTCGCGGTTCAGTGTGCGTATGCAGAGGCCTCCTGGTTTGCATTATATTCGGACTGCGTTTCAGTTCAGGACTAAACGCCAACACTGCTGTGAAATGGATTATTCACAGCAGCAGTGAATCCATTTCATAGCAGCAGCTGCTCCTGACGAGGCATCAGGCTTCCCTTTACCTGCCGTTAACTGGTGCTTGGTAGTGGTGTAGTGGTAGTTGAAGAGGTGGGTGCACTACAAGGTAGATGGGGAGGTTTCAGGGAGGAAGTGGGTACACTCTTATATTTCAGTGTTTTTTTTTGGTGTGCTATGTGGGTATACTGTAAACAGTTAGTATTCCCCTGCATATACCTTCTACTACACCACTGTTGCTTAGCATTGTCATGAGTGTTACCCCATGAGGGTACTGTACACTGATAGGATCTACAGGCTCCTTACCTGTATGAGTCCTCAGCCAGAGGCTAAAGGCCTTCAGTGATGATGAATAATATGAACCATGCAGAGGCCAGTATGTCTCCATATATGGTCCAAACTCACCATTTATTTAACTCCACTGGTGCCCAACATCTAGTAATCAACCAGCTGGTCATTTAATGTAAATTTATTGTGATTTTCAGTAATCATTTAAGTCATTTATCAAGTTAAAATTCCACCCAGCTGTTTTTTCTCATGGGTGGATGATGACACAGTGGGCCCCAGGGTGCAGATATGCAAAAGGCCCCATCACCTCTCCAACATAGGTGTAAGGCACACAGACTTTGTGGTTTGCCTCTTTTTTTGCTGCTGTTTTGTGTCTCTGTGGTTGTTTTGGCAACTGGGGTGTTGTAGTTTTTCAGGGGCATTGTTAGATTTGACATACGAACAAGACCAGGTCACTTGGTGACCCTTAAATGTCCAGACACACCAAACCAACATCAAAAAATTTTGCCAGAACTAAAAAGTTCTGCAGTTACTTTGCATCTCTTTGTGTCCCTCTGTGGTCATTTTGGTCTGTATGTGTTAGTTCTAGTGACACTTGGTGAAGGCAGGGGTGGGGGTGGGGCAGGGTACCTGACACTTTGGCCCAGGGGCGTAGTAGTGGGGGGAATAGCGAGACTGATTACCCAGGGCTTCAATGGAGGAGGGGTTGAAAATGCCTTTAATAAAAAGTTTGTTTTTATTTGCAATTTATTTTTTTATTTCTAAATTATTAGCGCCATAAATAAATTAACATTGATCACATACATCATTTGAAAGACTGAACTTTGTATGAAAAAAATGGAAGCCCTCTTAGGCTCCTCTCACCCCTTAAAGGTGCAAAATGGTTTAGTCCGCCCTGCACTAAGATGCGTCTCTAAACTTAGCGAGAGTTTAGTGAGTGACTGCTTATGCTGCTCATATCTTTCCTAAATAAGGGAAATCAGGGTTCTAAAAATGAAAAGAAAGAGGCAGGAAAGGGAAAGAAAGCAAATTGACTGTGTGAGAAAAAATTCAAGAGGTACGTTAAAGAGATGAAGAGAGAAAGGGCGTGGAGCCCACAGAAACTGCTTATGCATAGGGCCCAGTATTTGGTGCTACGCCCCTGCTTTGGGGCTTTGTGCCTGCGCCCCGTAGGCCCATTCAGTAATCCATCCATGTTTGTCTTCACACCTCATGATGTAAACTTCACACTGTTATTATTATTTTAAGAAAACATACATTTATCAGTAAGGAAATCAGTCATACTTGCAGCCTTAACAAGGATTTTTGATGTAGCTGGTATAGCATGGACACAATCCTTTGCAACATCAGACATGTTGATCATACAATCATTGTTGTTTTTAATATTTCTCCCTGCTATACCATTCACTGTGTTAATTAGCACTCAGATTAAAACAGCTAATGGCTCCCAATTTATCCCTTTAAGGTGCACAGGAGACTAATTTGATATTAATTAGGCTTTCCAGAGGTGGGTGTTTGCAGCTGTCAAAGTGTTTCATTATGTCACACTTGTCAACACGACAACACTTGCCACGAGCTGTGGAGTGAACCCCCACCTTTAAACACGAAGATCCAGACAGAGAACTGCTCCTGTAGATCAGAGGTCAGCTGCCTTTTTATTCAACAGCCTCGATCACCTTCATGCTACATGGCATCAAGGCCTCTGCGAGCAGCTGAGGAGTGCAGGGAGGCCATCCAAGCCACTGAGTCCGCAAGAGTTTGCCCTGCTGATGTGTCCTTGAGCAAGACATTAAATCAGTTGTTCTGTAATTCTCTGACCTCGTTGTGGAGATGGAAAAAAGACAAACAGTTTCCCAGCGTACTAATAAGTATGCACAGTGCATAAACAATCATATCTTTTCTTTTTTGGCCGATATGCAGCATTCTCCTTCCCAGATTTAAAGGGATACTTCGCCGATTTTCAACCAGCTTTGTATCATAACAGTGTGGTTAGTATGTGTGAATGAACTGTGGTAAACTTCCGTCCATCTTGCCAGCACCCAGATCTCCCTGTTCATCTCCCAGCTCAAATTTTCTAAGGCTGTAGGGCTGTTGCCTGAACTACAGATTGTGCTTCAGCATTTTTGTATGCCTGCCACCACTGACACAAAGAGTATAGAAGTGGATTGAGAGAGGGAGTTTAACTGTACTAAGAGATTGTTACCAGCCAGCTGCCATATTATTTCCTGTGTCAAAACGGCCAAGCTTGCATTATGTCAACTACCAGTGCAAGCGTGTATTGGTCCAGTGCGGCACAGTGCCTTCTGTTAGTTGTAGGTTTTCTACGTCTTGACCAAAAGCAAATGTCGCTGCCATTTTTCTGTTTTCTCTGGTCACATAGCACCAATTTCAGTCTTTAAATTGCATATACAGCCCAGTTTTATGAAAAGACTACGCGTCCGTGGTGCCTAGAAGAACTTAAAGTCTGGTCACAAGATGCTCATAACTTTTGACTCTTTAGTCAGCTTTTACACACCTGTTGATGTGAAACTGGGTGGCCAGAGTGAGAAGTGTTATGACAGGGTGTGTCCAGTTGAGATGACACGTGAAAGGGAAGTGGTTTGGTGCGGTAGGGATGACACCGCTCCCGCCGCTCCCCACCCCTGCCTCTGTGAAACTTATACATACATTTGGTGCATAATGTGGAAAGGAAATCCAACACCTGTTACAGTATTTAGATTTTTCCTTTACCGCTAAAGCTGCAGGAGGTGACAGTTGCATGACGTGACAGTCTTGTACAGTCAGAGGAAGTTATCGCTACAGCTCCCCTGAGAATATATTAGAAAGTTTTTGAAATGGTGTTTGTGAGAATACCGAGGATGTGGCAGAGAAGCAACCCATAGTTTGACAGCTGAAACTGTTTTCACATCGCTGAGTAGCACTCGCATACAGTATTTTCCTATAAATTGTAGAATGTGACTGATATATTGGAGGACATGTTTTGCTGGCTCATATTGTTTTATCACAGACTATATCGGTGCATGTATTGGCTGGTGTTCACAGAAAACTTGTTGTAAACAATGCAGTTAAAAGCACTTGATATAATGCAGAAACAGTGTTATCATACTTTGTCCCGCAGACTCCACTGTTTACAATACTTTGCAGCACCTGAGTTGGCAGAGCACCTATCATAGCGGAGCAGATGGTGGTGTGAAGTCTGCTGAGAAAAATTATGTTTACTCTTCAGCTGTAAAATATCCTGCATCCATTACATGTATTTGTCAGGTCTCTTTAACGACCACATTGGAGGGTCCTTTGATCAATTCCACATAAAAAATGATGGTTTATATAAAATGGGAAATGGTTGTTGATACAAACTGATAAGTTTCTTGCAGCTGAACATACAGCTGTATCACAATAACTAAGCAAGCTCTGTTGAGTAGCTACTGGAAAAAAATTATAGTATACATATTTTGCTTTTTCAGACCTGAAAGTCAGAGGATGCCAATCCTGATGTCAACCAAGTTTAGGGGTGGGAATCACTAGAGCTCCATGTTATGATATTATCACGATACCTAAGTCACGATACAATATTGTTGCAATTTTAAATGTTTTGTGCTGAGTGTTGCGATTACATATATTATGATATTTTGCAATTTCTAACCTTTTTTTCAACTGCATTTGTTAGAGGAAAACTTGGTCAACATCTGTTTTATAATATGATAATAAGATAAAGAATTTGGCAAAAGGAGGACTGGGTGTTGTAGTTTTTCAGGGGCATTGTTAGATTTGACATACAGACAAGATCAGGTCACATGGTGACCCTTAAAAGCCCAGACACATCAAACCAACATCAAAAACTAGTGGCTACAAAGGCCAACTGTTGCCTGTGTCATACCAGAAAGTTGCACCTGAACACACTGCAAAGACTAAAGCCAACGATCAACTAGCATGTACATTCTGTGCTTGCGTGAGAGAAAATAACTCTAATGTTGAAAGAACAAATTATATTTACCATGCGCTAGTGGCAAAAAAAAATCTTACCTCATGTAACAAGTTAGTTTCAATCTCACACCATCTTGACTTACGCTGTTCGCCTTTTTCTTACTTCCATTTTTCTCATACTCAGATTCAACATGCTGAAATGGCTAATAAAAGTGTCCAAGGGTTGACGAGTGCCAACAGTGTGGGATGCACCATTAAAAACTAGGGTTACAGACGCCCACTGACGCCCAACACTGACAGGTGGCCGACCGTCAGCTTGGTGTGTCAGGGCCTTGAGACTGATAACTGTAAATTTGTGGTTTGTTTCCACCACTTTTACTTCAGTAAGAGAGGGACTACATTTCCCAGAGGTCCAGTTGAGAGCCGGTGTTTACTTGTTGCGTTCAGTCATGAGTTATAAATATAGTTGGGGTAGACGGCAGTGTTGGGTTCGTGGTTGGAGCACAACAGAAAGAGCTCTTCCAGTTGAGAAAAGTTAGTTGCAACTGGGATTAGGGCTGTGTATTGGCAAGAATCGGCAAGTATCACGATACAGAGTTTACAATTCAATATATTGTGATACTGTACTGATTTTTTTTTTTTTATCTAATTGTAGGAAAACTGTTAATGCAAGGGGTGCACCCTTTATGACTCGGTCTGTGTTCTTTGTTTATGGTAGCGATACTCTGTTACATTGGAGTGGAAGAGTCAAATGGTTGAAGATAGATTACAACACTGCTATTTGGCGGTCGGAGGTTTAAACACCAAACAAATCGCCACCACGAATCTTTGCATTAACTATTCATTAAAAAATCAAATATTGTGATACTCAAGTGTATAGATATTTTCTTACACCTCTAGTAGTGATGTCTGACTGCAATGCATTCTGGTCTAATGAGGTTTGTCATCTAAGAACCTGGTTCATGCTTAAAGTTTGTAAAATGGCAAATCTGAGGTGCTGACGGCTTCATCGGCTTTAAAAATGCTCTAATTGTAATTAAAGCTACACTTGTGAAGTACTGATGTGACTTTTAAGTTTTCTGCATTTGGGATTAAAGAGCATACACTTCGTAAAAGCATCATGTTGCCACAAAAATGTTGCAGGGTGGAATTAAAAATTTAAATCTGAGTTGGTAAAAAATGGCCAAATAGAGAGTGAAATAAACAGGTGATTCATTTTATGGCCATCACTGACTTTGAGCCCAGATCTAAAGATTTAAGCTTCTGGGGAGAAATGTTTCTGTGCTAAGAAGCAATGAAAAATGGGATGGGATGTGGATGGGGGTCAGCAACAAACTTAATTTAGCCACTTAAAAAAAGGCCCATCTAAAAAAATCAGTATCACTTTTTGTGTATGCATTATTCAGAGTATTTTCACTGTTTGACCTTTTAGTCAGGCAGCCAGTTCCCACGGAGAAGCTGTTAACAGCTTCAGTTACCCCTCTATGCTCTAAGCTGCCAGACTCCAATGACAAAAACAGTAACTTTAGCTCACTGAAGACAGGAGCTGCCGGTCCACCCCTGCCTTGATCAGTTAGTTTGTTTGTGTTATTGTTTCACTAATGTGAAAAAACTTTAAAAATGCCAAAGTCACACAATAAACATGCAAACTCACTAGCAGTGGTAGGCCTGCAGCTCCTGTTCTTCAGCACTGTTAAATCACTGTTTTTCTCAATGGAGTTTGGCTCTGCTTCATGTTTCAGTTGGAAATCACTGTCTGGCACTGAGGTAAAGCAGTGAAAATACTCTTAATATAGGGTACAGTCAAACTGATACAGATTTCTTTAGGTGAGACTTTTTTGAAGTGGCTAAAATAAGTTTTGTTGCGGACCCCATCCACAGCAGTACATTGCTTAGCTTCCATGTCGAGCTCAAGCCAGCTTCTCCAAACTGCGGACGTGCTGGCTGACATCTACTGTAGGTAAAACATGGATAAGTATGGATAAGTACCCCATACAACCCCACTTCAAAATATCTGAACTGTTCCTTTAAATTGTAAAGGTGAGCGTTTTTTTTTCTCTTGTTAATACAAGCAGGTACTTTAACATATGTTCACCCCATATTACATTTCCATACATATTTTCATATTCTAATATAAGAGACAGGACACGAAGGGCATTTAATCCCTGTTAGTAGAATCAAATTTCACTAGATCTTATCTCTGCTGTGTTTCTTTCATCATTCCTACTGTCTTCATGAAAAGGAAGGAATGTGGACAGTCAAGTACTCACATTCCTCCCAAACAGTAGAAACTAATCCTGCTTATATAACTTATTTCCACCTTACAAGTTGGAAGCTTTGATTTCTTTTTTTGCCATAGAACATTAGAGGTGTGTGTGGATATACCTCTGCTGTTGGTGTGTCTAACCTCTCTCTGCTCTCTGCCCCCTCTCCACCACCCTTCAAATTGTAGGCTAGCAGGTCCTCTCAGACCACTTGTGAGGGTTTTCCTGTGACGTTAGCCAGCGTAGCTTTATTAGTTTTGTGGTCATAGCTGGGCTAACACTTGTTGTCATCACTCTGGGGTGTTTCCTCCAGCTGAGGCTCATAAAACACATTGCTTTGTGACTGTCCCTTGATGTGGGACTCATTTTACAGTTATTACACCCACAAATGGGCTGTGCGGAGAAGGAGACGCAGTGTGTTGCGTACGCGGCTTTGCAGCATGGCACTAGCAGCGATGCTTGGCTGGTTGGCTACTGGGATGTTCATTAGCACAATTTCTTGGCAAGCTGACTAAGCATGAAGAGGCACTTTTTGTGGCACTTTGTGAACATCATAAGGACGTTGTTCTGCTGCCTTGTTAAATGTTAAATGGCCGATCTTCCCATGAGAACCCAGCTGTCAGCCTGATTTTAACAGTGTGTACGGCTAAGTGTATTTACAAGTTCTTATGGTTCAAATAAAGATTTAGTTTCTCTAAAAAGACTTTTTAGAGGTCTGGCAGAGTCTAAGTCTAGTAGCAAGTGTATTAAATATCAAAGGTCCTTCATGCTTTATCAGTTTGAAACATTCCTAGAGTCACAATTTTGCCGTCTGCCCTTGGTTAAATTTTATGTCAGTCCTGCCTTCAAGTATGACTTGAAGGTGTTGTCTTATCAAAGATAATCTTCAAGGTGTAACATGTGCTGTGTGTTCCACACCCAAGGGCTCAGTGCTGCAGAGGGTGCTTTTTGTGTGTTCCTGCTCTTTCAGCGCGGCCATGAAATTAACCAGTGGGCCCTTCATCTGAGAGACAGCTGTAGATAACATATAGATGATTAACCTCTGAGTCTGTCCTCTTACTCACTGGAACTCTGCACGTCTTGCTCAAGTTTTAGTCTCACCATGTTCCCTCACCGTCCTTCCCTCCCCCTTCTCCCTCAAGACACTGTGAAAACAAGGGTCAGTTTTCAAGCACGTCTCGGCTAGATTTAATGGAATATCTTGAACACGGAGAGATGGGGCAGAGGAACGAAAGGTCTTGCAAAACACCACCGCACGCTGCTGGAGTGAGCAAGAGCGCATGTTTATGTGCAGCGTGTGTGTGTGTGTGTGTGTTTTCTGCTCATGTGAAAAACTGCATGTCCTACCTCGTGTGAGAGGTTGGACATTCCCCCCCTCGCGCCGCGTTGCTCGTCGTCTTGTCATGTCCTGTAATTTACTCCGATTTTGTAATGTTGTTTACATTTTTGCACGTGACCTACGCCTTCTCGCAGGGTCATATGGAGAGAGAGCAAGACTGAGAGGGGGAAGTCTGGCTATAAAGAATTAATGACGGCATAATAAGAGAAGAAAACTGTTTATATGGGGGAGGGGAGCAAGAAGTCAGAGAGAGGAGGAAAAAGGGAAGGGGGCATGTGAGCGAGGTGAGGATTAGAGGAGCGCAGTGCTGCTGATATTCACATGTTTCTCTTTTCCCCTCTCTCTCAGCTGATGTGTGTCTTTCAGTGCGAGTATACAGTCGGATTACCTTATGCAAACACTGGGCCTTTGCTTTGAATAGGCAACACAGATACTCGCAGCTAATGTTTTCCTTATCAGGGGCTACACCAGCCAATCACACACTGTATTGGAGAAGGACTGGGAAAGCAGCAGGCCATTCATTTATCATGGCCAGGCTCCATTGTGCCCATGTGCGTGTGCATGCTCATATTACAATGGGCCTAAACTATGCGTGACCCTCTCTCATTTCCTACCATTTAAGTCATGTTTTTGGGAGAGTACCGCAGCCCTCCGATCTGAACCTCCACCTATGTGACTGCTGTAGGGTGGGGGTCAGATCTGAGAGGTGTTGGGCTGCTACCAAATATTCAGGGTACGATTACATTGGCCAAAAATATCTTGGTAAACAGTGTTATCAGTGTTTTTAAAGTTAGAAAAATGCTGCTAGTGCCAAAATATAGTGGAGTTACTTAACAGCATGTTTGACTTTTTACCTTTCATTTACTTTTCTCTTCGTTTTATGCTCAGAGGAATTTTTCAAGTGACCAAGATCATTAATCTCTGTGCTGTTTTTTTTTAAAAGTCAGGGTTCAAGGAATTAAACCTTCTTGCACTCATTACAAGTCACTGTGTGTAAGTGTGTAGCCAAACTGCCCGAAGCGGACTGTAAGGAGATGTAAATACTGGCTGCTTGCTGCCGTGGTCGGTCTGTCACTGTCACAGACGAGGTGGATTTTCTTGGCCTTGTGGCTGTTATTCTTGAGTGTCAGCATGTGACATGTGTTCATCAGATGGGTGAGCGGCTTCTCCCATATGGCGATGCAAAATAAAGACGGGTTGTGAAGACAGCAGCGCCCGCGCCGCTCTGCTTTCACAGTCACATCTGAAAAAGCTGGGAATCACAGCAGAGGAAGTTGCCAGTGATGCTGTTTCCCCTTCCAAATGTTTTTATGCTATCACAACTATCTCTTTAACTTCCACAGACTGACCGTTTATTCTCTGATTATGGGTGCAAACAATCACTTCTGGTGTTCATATATGTGCCACATAACAACATTTTGTTTTTCAGCAATTACAGAGCTGATTGTAAACTTTAATTTTGATGAATAACTAAATGGAAATCTCACTCTGCAACTAACCGTTATTTTCTTGATGTTTTTTTGGTCTTTAAAATGTCAACAAATCCAGCCAAAGTTCCCAGAGCTCATGGTGGCTTTTTAAAATCACTTGTTTTGTCTGGCCAGCCGTCCAAAACACAAAGATGTTGAGTTTATTATCATACAAGACAGATATTTATTATTGAGCAAAATCTGTTTAACTTAGAGCTTAACCATACTGAACTTTGAGACAATATCCAATACCAGTATTTTTACATAAATGCATATAATAAAGACATTTTGCTTCGATACACCGACAGCCATTCACAAAAGCCCTTAAGCATTGTTACCTATGTTAGCACCACTTAGTCTCGCTCACCAGACCTTTCTCAAGAAAAGAAAGGTCTGGCTGGGCCGACTCTCACTTTGAGATTGGAGAAAAAAACGCCCCGGCTGCTTGTACTTCTTTCAACCAATCACAATCGTTCTGGCCACAGCAACGGTGCGCTTGCAAAAATATTGCCGGGGGGAAACAGGTTTTGGTGTAACACGTCCACAAAAATATCGCCTACAGGACGCGAACCATGGCAGAAAAATGGCTACATCCCCGCAAGATCAAACACCGCAAAAGTTAGTAAAGGACGTGTTGAAAATGGTTGAAAACTGCTACACAACCGGAGGTGGTAGGGCGGGACTTCAGCGGGTGGCTCGTTCCGCCCAATGAGAGGCTGATCTCTGCAGCGAACTTCTGCCCACTCAGACTAAGCACCACTAGACGTGCTGACGCTGCTAACGATGCCAACAGAGCTAACGGTTATAAAATAGTCAGCAGTACACTGGATTTGCAGCTCAAAATTTAGCTACTTCACCGCTGGGCGACCTGGGTGGAGACCAGAGGGTGGGCACAGTGTTTCCACAGCAACGCTGTTGGATCATGCTGGTGTTACTAGCAGTAATAGCAGAGTGAGCGGCACCACTACCAAGATCCCACCAGACCTTGGTGGTGTGCAGTGCAGTAAACTGAAGAGTGGTAAAATTAACCTATAGACCGCCATGTGTAACCTTTCAAAAATACTCTCAGTGGTTACCTGAATCATGGTTAACCATTGACATCTCTTAGAAGCATTTGACAAAAACTCTTATGACCAAGATGTGTAATGGTGGAAGGTTTCACGGTTTAAAATAAACTATGTAATGTCAGCGCTGTTTCCTTATTACCGCAAATATATATTTGGCATTTGTCTTGCATCTTATTGTGACTTGACAGCAAATACATATGCTGATATCACATCTTTAATGATCTGCTGACTGACTTATTGGTTTAGGTTTTGTTTCACCTGTTTCTCCATGTAAATTTAATGGATGAAAAAACCTTTAAATGCTGTTTAGGCATGTGAAAGATTGAGTCATAAACCCATTGGTCACACAGGAATTTCTCCTCCAAGTACTATTTTATTTTATTTTTTTACTTTTGAATGTGAGATAAGTTGTGTGAACTCTATTTGAACCGGCTTTAAAGAAATAAATCTCAAGTCTGAATTTGTGAAAGCTGCAGGAACTCTGAAATGGTGGGGTGGGCAGAGGGGGAGTCGCCCTGAGATGATACTTCCACAGTCTACTGTATGACCTCCAGTCTGCCTCCTTCTCCCACTTGAGATGAAAGGGAGAGGAAAGGGAGGACAGGGAGAGGAGCATATTTGGGATGGTGTTGGACTGCATTTGGCCATCACACGCATTATGAGCATGTGAAAACAGCAACTGATCACTGGGGAGGAGAGAGAGCCCAGACAGAGAGAGAGAGTGAATGTAACATTCATTAATGCACTCATAGCTCACTCCAGACAGACAGACAGACGTACAAACAAAAGCTGCACGAAAACACTCTTGGTGTACTCCCTCTCTCTTGGTCTCCTTCTTTGTGTATTTCCTTTCAGTTTTCATACTCATACAGACAGAAAGTAAATTAAACTGCTATTGGTGTATCATTTCTACTGTAAGAAGTGCTCCAAGTAGGGCTGGGGAATATGGATTATAAATAATACTGCGATATTTTTAGGCTCTACTGCAATACACGATGTATATCTCGATTTTCTGAAATCTCCTCTGAGCTGCGGAAGACTGCTAAAATACTAACCGACTACAAAAACTGCAGTCACAATAGTTAGATAAAGTAGTTACTGTTATATAATAAAGTTAAAATAAAGTGCTGTTATGATAAAATTAAAGTAGCCTACTGTTATCAAAAGTTGAATTAAGTATCGTTAAGTTTGATAAAGCATTGTTTTAATGAAATTAAAATACTGTTATAATAAAGACAAATAAAGTACTGTTATATTAAAGTTAAATAAAGTATTTTAATAATAAAATTAAATAAAGTATCATAAACATAAAGTTAAATAAAGCACTGTTATAAAGTTGAATAAGGTATTGTAATAATAAAGTTTAATAAAGTATCGTTACCATAAAGTTAAATAAAGCACTGTTATGATAAAGTTAAATAAGGTATTGTTATAATAAATTAAATAAAGTTGAGTTATAATAAAGTTAAATAAAGTACTGTTAAAATAAAGTTATAGCAAGTACTGTTATAATTTAGTTACATAATGTAGCCTTCCATTATAATAAAGTTAAGTATTGTTAAAATGACATGAATCAAAGTGGAGCCACTGATTCTTTTATTGCGAAGCACCTGACTCGTCTCAGGCACAAAGCGTTGATGCTTTTGCTGTGAACTTGAAGCTTCTGGTCAACAGTTAGATGTTAGCAGTTAGCATAAAGTTAAACTGTTAGCAGTGCGGTGCTATTGGGTCAGCTAATTTCGATGGTGACACTAATGCTAAAATCCAAATTCTCCAAAACACAGAGAGTCTGACTTACCAACATGTGAGGTTTTATTCACTGAGAGCAGGAAACAAACTAACAGCTCCCCAGTTCATATTTTAACTATATTTGCAAGTCGCACTGGTGCTTCACGGTCACGAAATGTGACTAGATAGTTGCGCTCTGGAGCTCTGCACATACAAAAACACGCACCGTTTTGTTTTTTCTTGTCTGTGAGATGGAGAAAGCCATAAGAGAGGGCGAAGCAAATCTCATACTGGTGGCTTTAAAAAGGACGGGACAACATATACTCAATGTTTGCAATTTTGTTATTTTTTTATATCCTGCACGTAACAAGCAGCGATACATCGTTTATAATCAATACATCGCCCACCCTTCAAGTGAGCCAAAAATGATGGATGGTGATTCCCTTTGGATGCTCAGAAATATTGTTATATGGTAATAAGACATAAATGCTCCATCAGATGCTTTGCATTAATGCAACCTGACACTCTGTGTTCCCTTTAAGAAAGAACAGACTGTTGGATTTTATTAAAAAGGAATAAGAGGGCTTTGGTTACCGTAGGTTGTTTTAAATGAGCTGAGTGTAATGTTGGGTCACCCATTCATCTGTGGCCAGAGCTGTTTATGGCATTTTTTATGGCATTTTGCTTTTGTTGGATAGTTGACAGCAGAGAGCGACCGGAAACATGGGGAAATGGAGAGGGGAGGGGGGGGGGGGGATGTGAAGCCAGTTGGTTACACGTCTAAGACTGCTGTTTGACCAGGATGACCCCGCCGTCTGTAAATCTTTTAGGGAAAGGAATGTGCATCCTCGTAGTCGAGCAGCATGTCTCCTGATTTGACACCAGTCTTTCTCAACATGTTCCAACTTTTGAATCTCAGTGATGCTGCGCATGTGCAGACCTGTCCCGAGATCCCGCTCGATGATCTCAGCGCTGGCTGTAGCTCGGCCATGAATGAGCAAAACTGCTCTGAAGTCGGTGTTTATGGAGGGCCCCGTTCTCTCGGAGGGGAGAACCAAAGTTAAATAAATACTTGCTCCATCCTGTCTGCATTAAGGGCCTGCACACATGGCTTTGACGTCAGAGTGACATTAAACAGGGTGGGGTGGCCCAGCCAGCTCCGACAGGCACATGCACCCGCGCACACACACACTTACATACACACATGCTCCTCCATAGCTTGCTATTAAAATCCCTGTCTTCCTTTTGTTGCCAGTATCTTTGTCAATTTTATTGTTTTCCTCCAGTATTCTCTCTGTCTTTCCTTATCTGTCTTTTTCGTCTGACCCCAAGTTTAGGTGACATTTCTCACCCTTGTGTCTTTTATACAGCGCACAAGTGTTGTCACTTTCAACCTTTTATTGGCACTACAAGTCTCAACTCCCTCTCACAACATCAGCCTCTCACAGGGAAGAAGTTAATCTTTGACGATTTGTTACTTTTTGTTGAACTGGCTTGACTGTGTTCATCAATCATCCTGTGTTTTTGGCTCAAGCGTGTGCAAGAATTTCTCCTGCAAAATAACCAGCCAGGTGCAACTGGCTATCATCAGACAGTGTGTAATGCAACATTTATCTTTTCTGCGCTTCCCTTTTTAAAATGTTGTTTCCTTCTCCCTGCAACAGAGAGAGTACATTTTTGTGCATGTGCTCATACGTCTACATCTGTACATGTGAGTGTGTGTGTGTGTGTTCATGCCCTGCAGCCCCACAACTGGTCTATCAACATGCCTGTCAACATCTACAACTTGAGACTTCTAAGTTTTGTTAACAAAACGTCAACAAGTATCTACTCATAACGCTCCTGTCTAACCATAGAGACAGACTGCATCATACTCTGAAATCCACACCCACAGGAGGGGGGAACGATCAGCGCCTTGCATAGCTTATTTAGCCTCAACCTCTGCAGTCTGTCTGGCCAAATTAGGAACTGGAACTTATTTAATGACAAAGCACATTGCCTCAGCTTTATGAAAGTTACATCCACCATGTAATATCCACTTTGTCTTAGTAAAAGCTCTGTTTTTCGGTTTGACAGCTCATAAAAACTTAGTTCTGGGTTCCTTACCCTGTTGGCAGTGCATCCCACCACACAGCAGCTTTTAGGCATTTTTCTGTTGTTTGCTAGCAGACGTAAGTGACAAGGAGGCACCTTCATGCAGTATAAAGTCAGTGGAGAGCAATGAACTGTTTCCCCTCCGGTGTAGGCGGGACTTAATAGATTGATTGCATATGATGTCAGACATTAGTGCAGTGTCCAGATGCAGGGGAAGGCAACTGACTACCAACAATGCACAAATGTCTGATTTGCGCTGTTTATAGCTGTTCCAAGTGATCACATTTGGAAGAAACAAGGGCCACTTTAAATCCCGAAAATATTAGAACGTAAAGGGGAGGAGTAAAAAAGAGAACAAGCTGTAGTTGTGGATCAGAAACCTCCGCCCTCAGTCGGAAGAGCAGAGTCAACTAATTTTAAACATTAACTTTAAAGCGGTGTTAAACATGCCTTGAGTTGGATGCTATTACAATATGCTGTGACAACTTCTCCATGTTTTTAGCTATGACCCAGATTTTTTACGGCGTTTCAATAGACCTCTGGGAACAATTGACTGAGTAGGTAGAAAATAGTAGCTAAAGTTAGCTAATATTAGCTAGTAATATTAGCCCGACAGTGGTGCATCCAAATATAAAGGACAGTTATACTCAAGCACATTTACTCACCCGACCAAAGCCAAGACAGCAGTCGTTTCAGTTGTGGACCTGACCGCACAGAAAATAGTTAAAGCCCTTGAGACTTTGTACGCTTTCATCAGCTTGCCGTGTAACATTAGTAACATTAGGAGGTCCAGAGGATGAGGTCATTTGTAACGATGATCATGTCCACACCAGGCAAGTCGGTCAAGTTATGGGAAAAGTCCCTTTCTTCATTTTGTTTGTATCACATCAAGGGTTAGAGATTAGCACCAGCCACCAGCCAAATGCTGGTAAAATATTGGTTAGGGTTAGGGTCAAGTGGCTCCAGATTTTCTACACGAACCAGCCAAAAAAAACCAATGATAATCTACTGAGTAGCTGGTAAATTTCAGAATCCACCAGCCGCAGTGGCAGATGGACAGAAAAGTTTATTTCCAACCCTGAATCTAACATGAGTTTCAATTTTCTGATTATACCTGCTGCCTGCAGGTTCATACAATCCTTTTATGCAGTCACATTCCTCTATTTCCAATCACTCGATCAATCAATCAATCAATCAATCAATCATTATATGGTTTATCACTTCCTGCCCTTAATCTGAATTTTGCGTGTCATAAAAGTCATGCGATTGCAAATGCAGCCCAAATACGTTGTGACAGCTTATATTGCTGAAATCTGTCCTGCTAGTATGTTTGTGGTTGTTATTGTTCACTGTAGGACAAGCCTTTAAAGTATGATTGGTTAAAAAAAAAAGATGTGTTGCTGTAGAAGAAGAATGGGGATGTTTTTATAGGGGTGAGGAGAGCATGGACACTGAACATGCAGTGTGCTAGTGTGTGCTGGGACGGTGTTGTTTTGCAGGTGTTTGACCACGATGACCCCCTGTATGTATTTGTGTTGAAGCTGTCACGTGTCACTGCCGGACCAGCTGGCGTCTGGTGAACTTCGGGCCAGAGGATTTCCCTCTCTGTCATCCTCAAACCGTCACAGTCTATGTGGTTTACACGAGCTCTGGGATAGTTTATTTACTCAGTGTTTTAAAACATGGGATTAAAGTGATGGGAAAAACAGCAATGTGTGCCCAAAGATAGTCGAGGGTTGAAATCCGCTGACTCAAAAACCAGATGTGTGTCTCTGCAGCGAGCGCTCTCTGTCCTTAATCTGACTCCTTCACTAATTTTCTACTCTCTAAAAAAATCAAAACCACTGAAGAGGTAGAGTGCAAGTTTATTTTTTAATGATAGAAAGAAGAAATGTCTTGCATAATTTTTTTAAATGGGAAATGTGCCCATCACGCAGAGTATTGGTTTGTACGCTTTATAATTTATTCAAATTCAAACAAGCTTTATTGGTATAAGTGTGGACAATACATTACTTATTTTATATTTATAATTAAGCTAAATGAGATGACAAGATTAGTCATTTTACTGATTTGACAGTCTGTAATTAAAATGCTAGTCTTGCCAACTTTATACTGGCAACGTTTTTGCACAGCTGACTTTTTTTTGAGTGTATTTTTTAAACTGTAGAGCTACCAAATTATATATACCAACTAAATATTGATTTAGTATTGATTAAGATATCTATTTTTAATATAAGTTAAATAAAATGTCAACTTCCCATCTGACATTACCAGAGCCTAAAGTGATGTCTTAAAAGCCCATTTCATCTGACCAAATCTGAGTCAAAAAAACAAAAAGACCAAAGTAAGCAAATTCTCATAAATGAGAAGTTATATATTAACCATAACCAGCATGCTTGTGTTTTTAACTGGAAAAAAAATGCTGATAATCAGTTTTGATCATAGATGTACATTGATACAACTGTATAAGCTTCTTGTCTCTTTAACCCATTTGTGCCCAAAAACTGTATAAAGTATAATAAGCAATAAACTGCCACAACCTTTGTTCTGCTTGGTCTAAAGCATTTAAATCTGGTACAGGCATACTTCTGGCAAGTATCTAACACAGTTCTTTTTCCAATGCACAAAAAAGCAAACAAAAACAAACAAACAAACACCTGCTAATATCTGATTTTTAAATGTAATTGGAAAGGTTACAATATGCATTCACATCCAATTCTTCAGTTGTCACGGGTATTTATCAGCTCCGGCTCCAATCGGCATTGATGGAAACACAACGCACTAATTTTAACTCCTTAACCGGCGAGATGAAATGATGCGGCACCACAAAATATCGTCCGTCTATGCCCGAGCAGCACTCAAACATTGATCCAAATTAGTCTGCACCAACTTTGAGAAAGAGACTGAATAAGTAAGAGATATTTAAGAGGAAGTAACCAGCGTAATGTTTGTACAGGCCTCCAACAGGCCTTGAACATTACACACCAAAGGAACACCATGATAAGAAAATGGCTGTATCTCAGAAACTGTTTGACCGATTCGGAAAATTACGTCTGATTTGTGCTAAGGCAAGCCCAGAGAACACTTCCACCAAATTTCAAAAATAAGTTGCAGGCACAAATGGGTTAAATGTCTGCTGCTTGTGTGTAAAGCTGCTATCATCGGGATACTCTACTGACTTCTTCATTTTTAGCACGCTGTCTGTCCTCAAGGAGTGAGTACCTCAGTTCACCCCACATACTGACACACACACACACACACGCACACCCCCCCCCCCACACACACACACACGCCTGCTGGTGTTGGAATGAGCATATCAGTAAAATAGACGGCGTGACCCCGGTCCTCTGAAGAGGGCTGTTGTGCCTAGAGGTCATTCACCTCTCACATCAGGGTCATCTCATCTGCTGAGAGGACTCTCCAACGCCGCTGTGTGTATGAGATTACTGAGATTACTTTAAAATGTTAAAGTTATGTTTGGCCAGTGTTTGTTTCCAGCGAAAGAGCCTACTTTGTGTTTGTGTGTGTGTGTGTGTGCGCAAGCGCGAGCATGTTGACCTTGCAGCGACCAGAGGCAGGGACAGCTGGTTCATCTCACCAGTCGCCTCTATGCATCATGACAGAGCATGTGGTGAAGAATGTTGACAGCTTCAAAGATCATGAGGCACACACACACACACACACACACACACACACACACACACACACACTAGGCTGGTTGTCCTCTTGTTCTTGTGTTGAAAATGCCAACCATTGGATGTGGTTAAAGACTCAAGTGCAATGTTGAAACAGTGATTTGATTGATGGGCTGATTTAAATGTCTCTCTGTGTCTCTCAGGTGGAGGAGGGAAGAGGAACGGTCGCAGTAAGAAATGGAAGGAGATGCTAAAACTCCCCCACATCAGCCAGTGTGAGGAGCTACGCCGCACTATTGGTAAGAAACCTGGAGTGTGTGTGTATGTGTGGGTGAGAGGCAGAAAGATAACGTGCCATGCTGTGTCGTTGGGGTGGGTCTGACTGCGGGAGGAAGTTCAGATTGGACTTCCTTCCTGTTTCTACCCGTCTCCACCCGCAGTTACAGGCAGGGGACAGGAAACCGTGTGTGTGTATGTGTGTGTCTGACTCAGGGAATCCTTTTGCACAGCCGTTTCTTAATCTTAAAGACTCTCCTAACATTACGTGTGTGTCTTGCTGACTATCTGTCTGCTCACACACCAAATCAAAACGTCTTCACCCTGGCTTCCTTCCTGTTTTCCACATCAGGTTTGACTTGAAAGTAGGGGCAGGGTTCTCTCTTCGTGGCCCAGACAAGTGCTCAGCTCCTGGGCTACATTATCTCCTCGTCCCCCACCACCCGCCCTGGTCCTCTGAATGCCACAGCACTCCTAGCTGTGTGTGTGTGCGTGTGTGTATGTGTGTGTAGGTGCCTGTGTGTGTAATAGTGCGTCACAGCTATCTCTGCCAGAGATTGCAGTGCCACCCTCCCCCACATACTCTCCCTCCCTCTTTTCTGTCTCCATGCCTCCCCCTCCCACTATCTGCATCTCTCTGTCTCCCTCCCTCTTTCCACCACTTCAGAGCAACATAAGAGTGGCAGAACAGGAGAGTTACAGAGAGAGCAAGTGAAAAACAGAAACACAGAGAGAGAGAGAGAGAGAGAGAGAGAGGCTTCTACTAACGGTAGGAAAGATCTCCTAAGGACAGGAGAGAGTGAGAGAAACAACGGGAGGAAAGGAGGGAGGCTGAGTGAAAGAGATGTAGATGAACAAACTCCCTACGGTGATATCTCTTACTCAGCGTCGATTGTGTTCCTTGTCGTTTTGTCTTCATATCACAAATCAGCACTCGCAGATCTAATTATCGTAAACCTGAATGTATCTGTCAGCAGCCATGATGTATTACCTGCTGTAAAACGGCGCATAAATGTCACCTTAAGTGTGAGGAAGCATTGTGATCGGTGTGTCTTACATATTTAGTGCCATTTGGATTATAACTTTGCAGAGGATTCTAAAAATGGGCTTTATGTCCGTGTGTGTGTGTGTGTGTGTGTGTGTGTGTGTGTGTGTGTGTGTGTGTGTGTGTCAGTGCGCACAAATGTGCACGCTGCAGCTGTTGAGGGTTACATACGTCACTATTACATAGAACCTATTGCGTAATTTCCCTATCACACCGAGCGCAGGATCAAAATAATCCTTTTTGCCTACTTAAACACACAGACGTGTAGGCATGTGCATGCACTCACACACACACCCCCGTGTGCATAGACGCTCACGCATGCCCGCACACAGTGTAGGCACAGTGGATAGGATACAGTAAAGCGACTGATAGCAGTGTCTTTGTTGTGTCTTGATAATGTCAGGCATTTGACCTTAGCCTTGACAAGTGTGCAGTACTTCTAGGAAGCCTAGATTACATTATGTGGGCTGCAGCCACTTTGTCTGCCAGCCTGAGGCCACTCTACCGCTCTCTCCTCCTTTTCTTCCATCTCCCCTCACTCTTCGGGTATCCGTCCAGTGCGTACGGTACACCTGCACCTATCACTTTTGATCGCTGCCGCAAAAGCGTGCACACACATTACACATACATCTGGCCATTCACTGTCTCACTAACTCACTCCGTCTTGGCCTAAATTGGAGTTTTAATTAAGTTGTAATTGCAGCTTACTTCACTGCCTCAGACAATTACTAGTCCAGGCTAGTTCAAGCTTTACGACTCTCCCGTCATTCTTTTCAGTCCTTTCATTTTCCTGTTCGGTTTTCTGTCTCGCATCTTGTTGTCTTGTACGTCATCCCGACTGTCTCTCTCGACTTTCAAAGTTGTTTTTCTCCAGGACACAGGAGAGGGTTTGCTTAACACAAAGGGGACATTTTTCATTAGTGGAATGCTGGCCTGCATTCTCGTATTCAAATGATTTAGAGCCTGGAATCGCCTTGGACACAGAAACACAAACTCACACACTAACCCAGAGCCAGGCCGAAGAAACTCGTTTCCTTTCAGGCATTTGGTCTTTTTATGTTCACAGTCTTCATCTTGTAACACAATCCTTTAGTTATGCAGGTGAACAATCTGTAAACTTCATCAAAGCAGTTTCCAAGATAACAAGAAAGAATGTGCAAAGACATACATGTGATTTAGCATTGTTTCTAGCTTGATATTAGGACATTAAAAAACACTGACGTCGTTCACGTCCAACCCACTAAAACTGCAAAAACTATAAGCATGTTGCTAATTTTTTAATTTCACCTTTTTTCCTTTTTATACAGTCTGACATGAAATACTTCTGTAGTAGTTGTTGCTCCTACAGGAGTAAGCTATGTTATTAAAAAATTGACTTGTTTACAGCTAACTTATGAAAACATAGATACTAAAATCTCTCCTGTGTCCCAGGGTATAGATTGTTGCCAAGTCCCAGTTCTCTGTGTACCGTTAAAATGTAAACAAATTATGACAGAAAATAACAGTATGTACAGAACTGCTGAGACTACTCCCCTCTGTTTAAAAGGCATGTAAAGGTGGTGTGTGATAGAAGAGGCTTTGCACTATCGGTACATCTGTGCTACAAGCTCAGAATGTCCCCTCAACATGATTTATATATATATTTAGAGACAGGCACACTCCTCTGTCCATACATATACACACATATGTGGTAAGTTGACAAATGGGTATAAAATCTAAGTAATTTGCAATTTAAATTATACTGAAAATAATGATTTATGGCACGCATTGCTCTTAAGTGACAGGACTATAAGCCCATAAACAAATATAGCTGAAAGCTAAACAGCGGTTCAAAAGGTCAAATTATTGGTTTTTTGCCTTCATTATGGCTTGAAAACCGACATCCGTAGAAAAGTTTGGTCTCATTTTAAAGTGGAGCATCTGCAGATTAATTCCATACCTGATATGATATGATCCATTTAAGTTAGGCAAGATACAAGATCAATAAATCCCCCTTTTTGTTATCTTCACATTCATCTCCACCGTAGCCAGGAAGGACAAAAACACCGGGTGCAACTCAGGCCCCCTTTGAAGCCAATTTGACGTAGTGGCTAAACTGTGTAACTACAACCTTTGAGTTCGTCACGTGATGCTATTGTGCCTAAAAATGCTTTTTTTCCATAGACTTATATTGGGAAAGAGACATCAGTTAATTACTTGATACATCTTTTTGAGTGTCACATCTCCCACGGGATGACTCGCTTCACTATCGGGGATTTGATTTATTTGGCTGGATAACAAAGTCTGCAAGAGCAGCACAATTAGAATAATTTTATCCCCATTCAAGTTAGCTGAGGGTTAGCGATGTAGCTGACCTGGCTGACGCAGGTTAGCCCCTTTGCTGAGGAGGGCTCTAGTGCGCTTGCTTTTATCCGAGTAACTTTACACCCGGGAAGTAACTTTTTTGGCTTCATGCGCCACTGAATACCTTTAATAGGAATAATCGAGGCCCCACCTCCAACACTGAATTCTCTTCAGTTCTTTTTATACATCTAGGGTGCAGATGCGCTGCGTTACAGTGGCCATGGTGGCCTGGCATGGTGGTTTTGTTCTGTCCACCTGATGGTGTCACACCACAATGAGAGCGTTTTAGAAGAACTGTTTTGCCTGCCCGATTTTGTAGACTTGCAGGCTTCTGTAATTGTGTTTATTTTTATTTCCTATTTTGTCAATAGCCTACAGACAAAGTTAATACTGTTAAAGTCCAGTTATGAACGACATGGATCAAAGATTTGTGGCTGTGTTGTAGTTATTAAAAATACATTCATTCTCATAGCTACACTGTGTTTATATTTCACTTGCAGCGCCTGTTGGCAGGAAAACTAGATGTGCTTTGTGCAACGCGATACAGCTCACATAGTTTTTGGGAACGCAACTGAAAAACGCTGCAGTAAATCTGCTGGAATTTTTTCAACTGGAAACGATCAGCTCAGGCAGCTGCCCGGCGGTGTTTTACATTCTACTGAGTGCACTTTTGTAGTTTGGATTATGTTCGTGGCCACCCGGTGACACATGGATCATGTTGCCGTCACATACATTGCTCAATGGGTCTGTTACTTAAAAACTGTGAAATCCTTTCAAGAACATTGCACAACAGTTTCTGTGATTTTTTTATTACGCAAATTGGAGTGTGTCACCTCAAAGAGTGATCAGTTGTGCTGTTATTCATTAGCAATTAGACTGACACCACCCTTAAACCCCCACAGCAAAACCTGTTCTGGAGCAAGACGCTGAAACCTAATCAGGAGGCTCATTGTAAACCGGAGTGTTGGTGTAATGATATGCAGTGGGGGGTAAACCAAATTCCCATGAGAAAATCTAAACTAAAATACAGAATCTGTAACCTCTAGCTTTTTGGTTGCTGAAGAGCAGACGCTAACGATTCAAACTAAGAGAGCATTCAATGTTCGTTTTCTTCTGAACCAGAGTGGAAAAGTTGACTTTGTTGAATTTGGTTTGTTTAGGTTCACACTGCCCATTTGCAAACAAACTAGCTCATAAACAGAAGTCACGTGCACTCACATGAAGCGTCTTTATTGGACAGAGCGTTGACAACCTGTCCAGTGATTGCCACAATACAGGATTTGTAGGAAGTCAACACATTTGTTTGCATGAAAGTAAAGGGAGATCCACATTTTGAGGTATTCAGAATGTCGTTCTCACCTGGACAGAAGAATCAAATGAAAGGAGCAAACACTCCAAAGTTTAAATAAACTGCTCCAGACGTGTTTTTGCTGCCCTAAAATTGCCCTTATCAACGATGAGTGTGCGGGGCTTTCCCAGCTCCAGCTCACAGCTGAACACAGCTGATAGGGAAACACCAAAGCAGGCCTCCAAAAACTTGGTGATCAAAGATGAAAGGCAATGTCTGAAGGCAAGTGCAAGGCAATACAGTCACAGATCTCTCGCTGAGATTTTTTTCTGAAAGAGCTTTTGTTCATCAGATTTAAAACACAGCGGCCGCACAGTGGAAGGGGAAGCAATAAAAATATCATATCTCTACAGTCTACTGTTTGCTCGCCAAAGTGATAACTTAGGTTTTGTGGTCGTATAAGTGGTGAGTTTGAATGAGAAGCTCAGAGCTGCAGAGCGGAGGGGAATGCTGTGTAATAAACAGTGCAGCTGGGAGGGCTGTTGTGAAGATTTGATTTACTGTTGGAGGTTGTCCTGTAGCTGTCAGCACTCAGAAATGTTCATCCCGTGCATCCCTCCTCCTCCTCCTCCTCTAGTCACAAGTGCACATGTGTACGTGAATGTGTGTGGCCTATTTTTGTTTGTATGTTTATCTTGTGTGTGTGTATGTGTGTCCTTTCTGTCAACCAGTGATGGAAAACGTCCTGGGTCTTCTTCCTCATTTGGTGCCAGAGGAAATATGACTCAAATGGACGCCATTAGTCCTAATAGGCTGGGGCCAGCTGCACAGGAGACACTCACACACATAGAAAACACACATACAGAAAGCACAGAAATGCAGTGGGATTTTTTTGTGTGGTTTTTTTTTTTTTTTAGCATATTGTTGCATGAGCAAATACTAATTAAAGGTGTGTAGGATGTAGTGGAATCTAATATAAGTATGTTTTCATTAGTTAATAATCATCCTGCTTTTAGTACATTAGAATGAGTTGTTTATGTGTACACAGGTAGTATGTTTTCATCCATGAGGTCCGCCATGTTGCACCGTCATTGTTTCTACAGTAGCCCAGAAGCGACAAACCAAATCCTTACCCCTAGATGCCACTAAATCCCCCTAAATCTCACACACTGCTCCTTTAAGGGACAGCTCGCTTTGTAGATGAATTTTACATTCCTTTTCTCTCTCCTTCATGCTTACAGTAGGCTGTATCTGCAGTTACAAAGTTACTGGATGTGCATGATGCAGTAGTTTCTTTTAAAGGATGGGGAATATATCTTTAAAGTCCACTTAACAAAAATACACATTGTAACGTAATGTACATGTTTATAAAGTTGCTAAGATATGGACATTTGTGTTAGAGGTTCAAAAAATGTGAAAAGGGCCCATTTGCACATTGGGATTTTTTATTTTATTTTAAATGACGATATTGAAAAACCTTTTATTCCCAAAGACTTCTCTGAGGAGCTCATTTTTCATCTTTTTATCTTAAATGAAAGCAGGTTGTCTTTAACCATTTGGCACCTGGCACACTGCTTCTCACATGGCAGATTTCACAAATTGGAGAAGTGAGCAGTTTTAAGATGAGAGTAATGCATTAAGAGCAATGATGTTACCTAAAATAATCGATGATGTTATGCTGCTTCTTGTGCATATATGTGCACTGTGTCTCTCTTGATGGGGAGTTGGACAGCAGCTCTGCTCTGCTGTCTGCCATGTTCACACTTTAGAGAAGGCAATTAATATTTTCCTTAGCAATGATGTAGTATTTAACCACCCACAACTCGGGCTGGGCGACACAGAGAAAATCAAATATCACAATATTTTTGACCAGATACCTCAATACGGGACAATACTGTAAGGCTCACTTTTGATGCTTTCACAAAATTTTAACACAATGATAATAAGTCATCATCAGTAAATGTGAAAATAAAGACCAAGTGGGTAAAGGCACATGATAGAAAACAGCTAGAAGAAGTCTGGTAAGTTTACTGCAGTGCATTCTTTAAAAAGACAACAGTTTTACAACATCCTTTATCAAAGACAATATCTAGGCGCATATCATTGATATGATATTAAAATAGCACTCAGCCCTACCCACAACGCATCCTCGTGGCCCTTTGTGTGTAGCAAGCCACGTGTATATGTGTTGTGAACCTGCCGATGTAGGCACATCTTAATATCTGAATAATGCACCCTTTAAACGGCAAAAAAATACTGCACCGTTAACTTAAGATGTTGGTCAATGGCGCAGTCACTTTCTGCTGCCTTAAAGTAGAAATGCGATAACAATGGGCTTGACCACACCTTCATTTTAAGACCAATACGCCCATGGGCACACAGATGGGCTCATTTGCTACTTACACAACATGGGCACTGGCTGTGAAAATTGCAACTGCATTGTTTTCAAACTAGCAAAGACAATTCGCTGTGCTGTGCGCTGCTTTTCTCCAGGTGTAAGATAGGGCCCTCAGACTTTCTAGAGTCATCCCAGGGCTGCTTGCGGGGTCTCAATCGCCCGGTTTCGAACAATTGTTTTGGTGTATTTTGTAGTGTATTAACGTTTCTCCATCTGTCTCCCCCTCCTCTCCTCCCCGCAGAGAGGGACTACACCAGTCTATGTGAGAAGCAGCCCATTGGTCGGCTGTTATTCCGTCAGTACTGTGACACCAGGCCAGAGCTGAAGCGCTGCATTGAATTTATGGATGCTGTGGTAAGACTTTCAGTGAACTTTTTTACCATCATTCTGCTTATTCTTATAGCTCTCCCCTCTCTCACTCTTTTACTTTTCTGTCCCTGTTTCTCTCTCACTCTCTCTCATCTTCTTTGTCTCTCTTTGATTTCTCCCATGAGACTCGGCCTGAATCAGGCCCTGCAGAGCAACAAATAGGAGAGGCAAGTTAGTCCTTGGTTCTTTGCCTGCTCTTGGCAGTAGCACAAGGTGGTGGGTGGGGTGGGCGTAGGGGGTGATTAGCGATTTAGACAGGCTGTCAGAGAGCAGACCCCTCCCCTTCCTCCATGCACTCCTCCATGAGGTCAAGCCCACGTCAGAGGCAGGTCCCCTGGGTGAGCAGGCAAACACAGGCCCGAGCTTGTGTCTCGGCCCCTGGAGGTATGCGAGAAAGGAAAACAGGGGGGAATCATGCTTATTTAATAAGAACCTACATCAGTCTTTTTTAAGGAAGGTAGACAGGCACACGTGTAACTGCGCTGGGGGTGACACACGCTCACACTGACTGACAAAAATGCAATAAATGAAACAAGCACCATTTTAGTGCTGAACATGTGCCGTTAGTCCCACTGAGGGCGTCATGCTTTGGCTGTGATGCACAGTCGCATTGCTCGGTCCCATTCCTCTCCACCGAGCTTGTTTTTAAACAAAACACACAGCTCAAAGCAGTCAAACTCCAGACCATCTCCCTGCCTACAGCCATATTTGACCAAAAACACAATCTGCGATGCGGTGAGAGCTGAGGCTTCATCCTGATAGGTGACGGATGTAATGAGCAAAGCGTGAAGATGAACATGTTTGCTAGTTTGCCACTTTGACTAAGGTGAGATGTTTTGTCACCAGTGCCATCTCTCTATTTGTCTGCGGTCTCGCACTCGTTTCTATTTTCACCTGATGAAATCATGATGACTTTAATTTCTTCCTCTTGCTTGTTCCTCATTAACCCCTCCACCCTTTTCTCTCTCTCTCCATCCCCATCTCAGCCTTCCTCTCTGCCTTCTGGTGCCCGTCTCTCTCTCTGACCTTATTTGGAGAGATATTAAAGATGGCTGAATGAGTACGGCTTGCTGTGCTGTTGTGGTTGCTCACACGTCTGTTCTTCTCTGACAGGCCATGTACCAGCTAGCTCCTGACGAGAAGAGGAGGGACTGTGGACTGAATGTTTTAGACACATACTTTAATAATGGGGTACGCTGCACACACACTCACTTAATGACAGAGCTGGTCGATATGGAGAAGATGATGTTTGCTCACATTTACAAATGTGCATAATAAATCTTCCAGTTATTGAACTGCATGATTTCATTAATCAAAACAGTAATTTTAGAAATGTTTGTTTTTGATCTTCATGTGATTTATTGCTTTCTTTAAAGATGTCAACATTACATCTTCACTTATTAACGACTAAACCAGGGATACACTGATTTATGGGCTGATATTCGCCTTGTTGACTGCCATCAGCCAATCAGCAATAAGATAACAGTCAGTTTTTCTATTGTGTCCATGAACTGTAAAAATAATAAACGTAGCTACTGTGACATCACCCAGTGGTTTGTGGACTCCGACATGTCGCCATCTTAATTTTTTGGAGCCAGAAGACCATATTTAGGCGAGAGGCTGGTGCTGTGGAGGAGCGATGGGTGGATCTGACTGGGAAGTCAAGGACACTATTGGCAGACAGCCTGTCACTCCTAGCAACCTGCCCTTAATTATGCGTAACTTAATGCCTTATTAAAATGTAAATAGATGAGTTATAAAAAAAATCACACCTGTACAGTTGTCATGAATGTTGAAATTAGCTACAGAGACCAAAAAAATCAAACACGACGACAATAAAAACATGGGTACCAGCCCTGAATTTCATAATTGGTGCATCTCTAGACTTAACACGTTTGCCAGTGATGTTTAATGTATGATCTGCTGTGAACTGTATCGACTTTGGACTTTATCCAAAGTGTATGAAGCCAGAGATGTGGCTGCAGCGGTATTAGGCGGTGTTTACACCTCTATTCTGGTTCTCTTGGTTGGTTTATTAGCATCATTGGTGGAGACTCTAACTGGATGTCATTTCTGATTAAAAACGGTGAGACACACCTAGAAATAATGTACAGGAAATGGGCTGTCATATAGTGCAAATCACAGGAAATGGGTTGGGTACATTTCAAAAGTTTTAGCTATTAATCAGTTTAGCTTTTGAATGTATACATGTGTCACACACCCATGTCACACTCTCTGGTTTTTCCTTGTTGTGTTCTCACCAAAACCACAACGAGATCTTTATTTTCATGCTTAGAGCACTTTGGTCCGTCATAGAGTTTACAGCATTCTCACCATCCTAAATTAACTGACAAATGAAACAAAGGTGAGGTGAGGTTTGACCACAGCCGTGATGTCATGCACTCCTAGCCAGACTATGCAGGTTTGCAAACAGCAAGGGACAAGCTGACTGTTTATGTTTTGATCTGTTTTCTTAGCCCTTGCAGCCAAATTACACCCCATCATCTCTCTTTGTTCCTGTCCCTCTGTCTGTGTATCTGCCTGCCTCACCCTCTGTCTTCTCTTTGTAACCCTCAAGTCGGCAGCCCATCTGCCAGACGTACCCCAGGATGTGGTGGCTGGGTGTCGGGAGAGGCTGGAGCAGAGTCCATGTAAGGATCTCTTCAATGACTGCACCAAGTAAGTCTCCCTCCAGCATATAGATTTAGTGTTTCTGTTATTCAGTATGATTGAGTCTGGCCATCAAAGTGCGGCGGCACCAATGGAGTCCTGTTCCTTCAGAAAGCGCATGTGTATTTGTAGACTGTGTGGACTAGTGCACCATGTCACTAGTGATGATGAGGCAGCTGGCACCTGGAGTGCAGTATTACGCACGCACACACACAGACTTGCAAACACACGCACAGTGGAGACGAAGAAAAAAGAGCAGTGGGCAGAGAGAGCATCCGGATGGCTGGCATGAAAACAACAGCCACCTCAGTGTTCCCTGTACACACACACATGCATATACACACAAACACAGATTTACAAACACATACACACACTCGCACACAAACACACTCTTGCAGGTGTTTCTGCTTCCTGCTCTGAGAGCCAGGAGAAGCAAACAGACCGGGGATTATTACCCCGAATGTACTTCACATTGCACAGACTCACACACATTCACACACCTCAACGTAGCCCAATAATTTAACTCTGTCACAGTTAGTTTCTGTTGCCGGGACGTCAGCTGAATGATGTATTGTGAAATGTATATCATAAGTTGTCACATTGACCTCTGTGACAATAAATATGATAGTTACACTGTAGAAGGAAACTAGTTGTTTTAACTTAAGGCTAAAAAGTTGCTGCTTGAAGTTAGTGTCCAGGCTGCCATAAAATTTCAAGTTTGCTGAATTTGAGAAGACAAGTTGAGGTAATTTTGCAATAATTAAAATCAAATAAACTTTTTTAGTCCAATAAACTTAATTCAGTTGTACTTACTGTTCGGGTAAAGCTAAAATAAATATGTGTGATGAGTTATAGTTGTGTTATTAAACACCCAGCCACATTTCAATGATTAAAAAAGATGCTAATGTGTTTCAAAATCTTGCCACACCCACCCACGGGAAAGCTGCAGCCTCTTTAAATTGTAGCGCTACAATGGATATTCCATCTAGCAGCTTTGTCAGACTTGTGCAGCCGTACATGTTTGAGCCACCAGAGCCAGAATCAGATTCGGAGCCAGGGTACACTGAGCTCCCCGAAAATAAATATGGCTCTTCTAAGTCTGCGACAGAATGGTAATGTTATTTATTTTTTCAAACAACAAACCTTAACAGCTTTAGTTCTTATATAGTGTAGGGGCGGGGCTTGTGCTAAGCTCCACTGCGTCATAGAGAAGACTTTAGCCCCACCAAAAAATCCTCGACACAGAAATGGTGAAAAACAGTCTTAACTCCACACTTCAGTACTATATAGTGTTTTCACGTTTCAACAAGTGTTTTCTAACATGTATAAAGTGTTTAGATGTGAAACTCTTACTTTACCCTGACATTAAATCCTTCAGTTTACAGACCTCTCCAAGCGCAGTTCTATCAGCCCCACAAAACTTATGCTAACTTATGCTATTTCAGTTACTTACAAATATAAGCTATACTCTTTGTGATTGATAATAGAAGACCCTGTCAAAGCCTCGTATTAGTATGATTTTATGTGACAAATGATTGATCAAGTGACAGTTTGATTGAACTAAAGGATTTAAATACTACAACTAAATTAAGAAAAAGTTTATTTCTTTTGAATTATTACAAAATTACCTCAACTTGTCTTCACAAATTCAGTCATCTTAAAATGTTAAGGCATCCCAGAAGTTAACGTTTTCAAGTTAAAACGACTAGTTTCTTTCTCCAGTGCATTATTTTTATTTTCCACATTTTCTTATTTTGGCTCACTTCAGATATGTCTGTATTGATTAATAGTAGTATGAGCAGTTAGAGTTTGTTGATGTCTAAACTGAAGTGTGTGATGATTGGTTTGTTGAAGTTCTGCTTGTTTTTTGTAGCTTTTTTCAGTTTAATTACAGTAAATTGATGTGAGTAAATCGAGATTGGTGAGAAAGTCATAAAGCTGGTAACACAATAAATTTTGTTTATTGTCCTGCCCTAACCAGGAAACATAAAAAGTGCTTTCCATAGACAAGTAGGAACCAAAATGTTGCAGGATTGTGTAATCAATCTGGCAGTGACTTGGCAGAAAAAGACGTGACCCAGGTCTACTGCCATACAACACAATTTATTATATAAAACCATGTACAAAAACGTACATAAATATATCACATCATTAAATAAGAAGCAGATCACAGTACAGTCCACCCCTCACTAAATCAGAGGGCTTCAGGAAAACAGACTCATGTTCCCATGTTCCCTGGCAAAAGCTGAATTTCTGTGAAGTCCCAACTTGTAGCCACACAGGCAGACAGACTTGGGTTGGAAATGCTGCGTCCATCCTCTGATTCACTGAGCTTCCTCGGGGAATACCGGAATCTGCGAGAAGGAACTCCAGAGAAGTGGGAATTATGATCGGGAATACACTCAGTTATGTTCCCAGTCTGTTCGCCTGTTCTGGCAAAACACGTGGAGAGCTGTTGGATTTATAAAATGAGTAACCCATACGGGTGAGAAGCTGGTCATGTTGACTGCGAAGGACAGATACACTGATGGCGGTGTTTTTGTGATTTTCTTTTCTTTCTACGTTATCTAGTTTTGTGCAATGCAGTAATGTGGGTAGGGCTGGGCAGTGTTCAGAAGTGTTGATGCCAGTGCTGATACCTTGACTTACATACGGGTTCCTGAACAATACTAAAGTAAACAATACTAAAAGAAAATGAAATTACTCATTATGGTGCAAATCTTTAATTTTCAGCTCCTTGTGTGTGTGCATTCGCAAGAAAGGCAGTGTAGCAGGACCTTGAGCTGGGTGAGGTGGTGGCTTATGTGTGACTGAAGCTGGAAACATCAGTGTGAGGTTAAGATGACCACAGCACACCTGTCTTCTCTCTTTGGCATCTCAGGTCATGGTCTGTTGGCCCTGTTTCCTTCCCCTCTGCATGCATCTCTATTTTAACACCTCTTGTGTAGTCAAAAGGGCTCTGGGGAGGGCAGAGAAATGGTGCAAGAAAGCGAGAGGCCACAGAATTATAACACTGAAGTTTCACACTTGGTGCTGTGGGAAGCATCCACTCCATTCAGACTTCTTGACCGGATTGAAGCCAGTGAGAAAGTGATAGATAGACAGGCAGAAAGCACAGCATGAGGGGCGAAGTTAGAAAGACCCACAGAGAGAAATGACAGAAGAGCAAAAAGGAGAACTTGGGAAAAGTGAGGAGAAATGGAAAGAAAGTGTTAAGGAGAGCGGGGCAAAACAGCAGAGTGTACAAACATAGAACAACACAGGCACATGTTTGTGTTACTGAAAGCCTCGCTGCTGCGGCAGTTCAGATGTTTTTGAATGGGATTCCTGTTCAAGTTCGGTCATCACTTCTTCCACTATCATTATTATTTGTACCCGGTTGTGGAATTTTTATTTTCTTTAATTTTCTTATTCCGATATGTAATCCTGACCCGGGGCTTATTCAGTCTTTTTCTCAGAGGGAAAGCCTGTAGGAAAGCATGGGGCTGCACGTGGAAATGTGACTTTTGGCAGAGCCTCACACCCACTAGCAGAAATGTATTAGCTCACTCACGGATTTTCTTCTGCTGCAGTGGAACATACGGTTATGTCATACCAGGAGTAAAGCGTGGCCCTTCAGTACATGTGTATCTCGGTGTTTTGTGTATCGCTGGTCTTGACAAAGGTCTGTATGCTGATATTTCTCCCCTTTCTCTTTTCTTCTCCCTCTCTCCTTCGAGTAACAAAAGCCATATTGTAGCTGTGTTTATTTCTACTCCCAGTGGTGTCTGTCTGAGGCTGGACTCCAAGCCAGGCACTGCTAGGCTCCTGCCTTTCTGGAGCCCCTTTCTTTAAGTGTCCGGGACCGGTTTTGTCTTGTAAGACTGAGGGAAGCCAGTGGACGTGATAAGTGAACACTAATGAGAGTCTGGGCTGAGAAAGTTAAGTTATTCAGGCCATGGTCTGAGATTTAAGACAGAAGTAGATGCAGGGGGAAAAAAAGTATGCTTTCTTTGAAAGTCCAGTGTGTAAGATTTAGGGGGATATATCAGCAGAAATGGTATACAACATAAAATATGTATGTTTTCTTTAGTGTATAATCACCTGAAAATAAGAATCATGGTCTTTTCGTTATTTTGGAATGAGCCGTTTATATCTACATAAGGAGCAGGTACTCGTTCACAGAGTCTGCCAAGTTGCACCGCAATGTTTCTACTTCTTTCCATTTTAGCATCGCCACTGCAGTAAGCAGCCCCTACGCAACGAGCCAAACGGCATCAGAAAAATACTGCTTTTTAATATGAAACTGCTTTATGTAGTGTTTTTACCAGTTTAATTCACTGCATCTGTTTGTTTTTGAAAGAAAGAGACCTTTACGGATAATTCTGTTCCCATTAAAAACCTCCTGAATGTCTGGATCTTAAGTTATCAGAGAGAAAATGTGAGCGCACATTAGCAGGAGCTGGGCTAGCAGCCTGTCTATGACAAACTTAACAGCGTAGGAGATACACTAATGTGTGAAGTGAAATTGCTTTACTGCTGGTTCATTTGTTTCAGAGTGGAGGAGACCTCTGCATATAATTTGACTCCCAGTAAAAAACTCCTGAACAATGAACACTGAAAAGGAATCCTAACTGGGAGATCACGCTAGGCACATGGGTTGCAATCTGCAATCCGCACCGCTAGATGCCACTAAATTCTACACACTGCCCGCTTAAGACTGTATTGAAAACATGTTATTGTATCCGTTGAGGTTACAGGGCAAACCAGCACTTTGGAGGGTGTTTTAATTAGTTTTAATTTATCTTTGATAAACATGCTTTCATTACAAACCCTTGTGAGCTCAGGAACAGCAGAATAGAGACCAATAACATCTCGTAGACGCTGAACTTCTCCTGCAAAGACAACTAGTTCGAATAGGTGGAATCTCATGTACAAAGCAACTGGGTCCCATGATGACATAATTCAGTTTTCTTTTACACAGCAGAGGGTGCTTCCCTTGTGGAAACTCTCTACTCTCGAGCCTTGTGCCAAGAACAGCCACCCCAGCGCTGTTGGTAACCACAGGCAGCTTTCCTCATCCTCCTTAGTGATGAAGTAATTTTAAAATATGGTCAAGGAAAATATGCTTGCCAAATATGAGCATCTCTTCAACATTTTGGGTGGTAGACAACGGATATCTGCTGTAACTTTGGTTTTCAGTCATGTGCTGAAGGCTGGCAGGAGAGATTTTTTAGCACACAGGTCAGCAGGAGAGAAAGTGCTGCTGGTGAAACAGTTGTTGTTTGCTATGGTTCAGGAGGAGTACAGCTCACCTCTGAAACGCTCTGCACAGAACCTTTCTGTGGTCCTGGAGTTAGTGTTTATGCACACTGTTGTGGCAGTTCTTTTTTACATTTGATTGAACCCCAAACTAATAATATTGATCGCAAGTCTCAAGTCTTTTTCACTTACAGAAATGTAATCAAGACATTTGATGTTGTGCAATGAATCTTTGGGAATGTGATGGGGCTGTTGATTAGTACCAATGATTAGACAATTGTTTGGCCAGATATCAAGGCTGTTCATGTAAGGCAAATGGCAAAAGTGGAATTATACTTTGTGTTTTTTGGATCATGCATTTTTACCAGATGTTTCTGTTTTAATCAAGTTAGCTAAATTTCTTGCTTTGAATTGCGCAGACAATTTTTTGATCTTGTTTGAATTGTGCCATGATTTTCACGTTTGTCAATTTAATCGATCATTTTGCAAGAAAGTCGAGTTTATCATAGGTTTGTCATGGTACCATTTAGTTTTGTGTGAAACTGCTCAGTGAACTGCATCTCTCGTCTAACACGACGTACGTCACCAACACTAGCTAGCTTGTTAGCTAGGTAACTTAGCGTAACGTTGTCTTGCCTGATGTGTTTTATCCAGCGACTCCTGGTCTGTTCATCAGCTGGGAAGTGAAAGATTGAGCAGGACCTGTTGCTCGATTATGCTTGATTATCTTGAGTTAACCATAGATGATAACTACATATTGCACCCCAAGGTGGCGTCAATTCATTTCAATGGAGTTGCTTGCCTGGCGCATATGCCAAAAAAAAAGTTTCTAGCTTCTTGGTGGGTTAACTTCCGTGGTATGCGGTCCGCTGAATATGCACAGTAGTGTCTCTTCCGCTGGCCCCACCTGTGAGTTCCAGCTCAACTCAAGGACTTAACATTGTGATGACATCATGGATTTTTAAATCGATTATTTTGGCTCAAAGAATATTTTACAAATACAAAACCCCCATGTATCAAACATTTACACTAGAAAGAGTCATAATTGACCTTGTTTACAGTTCGAGGTGTGCTGTCAACAGTTTTACAGACATGTCTCTTATAACGGTGGTGGGGAACCACAAGCAGAGGGCCATCTAGTTCCACTACACTGGAGAGAACGCAGACATCTCTACGGCTTATGTCACTAACACTTGACAACTCGTAACAAAACAATCTAGGTTGATAAATGGCACTGGGGGTAAGAGGAAAACATGTTTTGGATTTCAAGATGAACTGTCCCTTTAAAAATGTTATCTGTTGACATCACAGACAGCAAGGACAGTAGATATAGTAACCACAACATTTTTGCTGACCTGCATTATTTCCCTCCACAAGCCTTGAAGTAGCTGTGTCATACTGTTCACTTCATGTCTGTTTGGTGCAGCAATCTCAAAGAGGACATGGTGTTTAAGTCAAACAACATCTGTAGTCAAAGCAGTGAAAGAGGACACTGATATGAGAGGCTGGCAGGGTCATGTCAAAGAGTCATGTTCTTACAACTCTCAGGGGAGTGACGTTTGACGTATGGTCAGGAGACGATGAGGCTGTGACCTTTGGTAACCTTTTCTTCCCTCAAAGAACTTTAACTCTGCGTTATGGTGGGTGTCAGTTGCCTTACTCCTTTAACCTATGGCAGGACTTTTCCAAATTTCAGAGGGGGTGGTTATGTCTGAATATATGACATAATCGCATAGATTCAGAAAGACTCACATCCACATTCACGTGCGAAGGAAAGTGAGATTAGATGTTCCGCTCAACCTCCTGCTCAGAGAAAACCGGTTTCCCCAAAATCCCCTGTTTCCTGGTTGAGTTGAGTGGAATGTCTCCGTTCAAAGGCATTTTTCATTTTTCACGGTGGTGTACCGGCGCTGAGTTTTTTCAGTCTTTCCACTGAGAACGGCTTTGAACCGGAACACAGCCGGCAATGCCTGAACACACACACAAACACACAGATCTACACAAACACACACGTGTGTGATTCAGGGGGTAGTCAGATAAAGAGGATGTGTGTGTTTGTAGTCATTGTAAAGGTTAAAAGGCGTTCTCTGGGGAACGCAGGCCAGATGTCTGTTCATCTGTGTGGAAGATTTGGCAAGAAATTTTACATGTGCTTGTTTTTTTGCTGTTGTTTTCTGGTGACATGTGCACTGTTACATCTTTATAACCTTATTATTAAATGATCACCAACGCTCTCTCTCCCTCCCTCCTTACAGAATAGTTCGTGATTATCTGAGTGGAGCTCCATTTTCCTCCTACCAGGAGTCCATGTACTTCTCTCGCTTCCTGCAGTGGAAATGGTTGGAGAGGTGGGTAGTCACTGCAGATTATGCACTTGGTGAAGCAGACATGCAAACCATTCCCTTTTTCTACATAAAAATGACATCTGACATATTCAGACTTTTTATTTTTGGGGGAATCATCATTTCTAGAGGGGAAAAAACTACAGATAATTAAGGTGAATATTAATGAATATGATTTAAAGAAATTATGAAGGTCATCACATTGCAAAACACTGCAGTATTGCACTTTATACAGCAGTTAGCTCTGACCAAGTAATTACATTAGACAAGAGTGCTGATATAGAGTGTAACAGCAGTGAGACCTCTAATCATACACGTATCAGTAACAGTTTATTACATGACTAGTGTCGAAACAAATTTTGCACTGCAAAGATGAACATATTTCCACAAAAAACATTTGAGTTAAATCATGACTGGTTGTCAGAAGAGCACGGAGGGAACAAAATAGGCCTGGATACTGCACTGCGAATCTCCAGGTGTGCCCACATGACATCATCCTACCAGCTACTGTCTGTTCACGCTGTTAACTAATTGAAATCACACCATACTGACTGTCAACAGACTGTTATGTCACTAGCTGAACAATAAATAGAAACACACAGATAAATATACACGATACAAATTAGCTGGCCTGCGGTAATGTGTAGACCTACACAAAGTAGCACGCTAGTGTGCAGGAATGTTTATGTGTTGCTTGGCACCGTTCAGTCTCAGTCAAGCTGAGGAAATATTTGGATTGGCGGAGCAAAAAATCATTTAATAAACAAATAAATCATAATCTATTTTCACTTATTACTGTTACGTTATGAAAAGCGCTTGTAGAACTGTTGTATAAAAACAATGTCAGACTTACTATCTCAGGCATTCGACCTGCAGCCTCATGCCTATGACCGAATCACAGCCATAATGATATTCCGTGCTCTATGACAGGACTCCCTCTCGTCTAATATTGTGTAGTTGAATATAGTAACAACAAGGGCTGCACAGTTAATCAAAATATTATCGAAATCGCAATATAGGTAAATGCAATAACTAGATTGCAGGATCTGCAATGTTTAAGAAATGTAAAATCTGGTGGTACAGGGATGTCTCTGCCTTCAACTCATAATCAAGATGTAAGGGAACATTCTTGTTAGTTTGGTACAGATGACAGCAAAAAATCAAACCATTGTCATTAAAAGAAAATCATTTCTAAATAAATATGAAATGCAAAAATTACCATTCCCACAAAAATCATGATTCATATCGCAATTGCAATATCTGTCAAAATTATTGCAATATCTTTTTTTTTTGGCAATTCCTGCAGCCCCAGTAATAACATTCTGTCAGTAGGTGCAACCCTCTCCGCTAGGCATAGTCCAATTGGCCAGAATCTGCATGCATGCAAATGAGGTTTATTAGACTAGTGCTGCTGTACAACCCTGCATGGTTGAAGGAGCAAAGTGTGACAAGATGAGTGCAGACAAAAGTGCAAATGCCCGCCAGCCATCTGGCAATATTTTGGGTACAGGAAATATGAAGTACTGTGCAAGTCTGATTCAAGAACTGACTACATTTTAATACCTGTTTATGTATTGCAAGTAATATCGTCATTACGATGTTCAACATTGTTATCGCAAATCGCATATTCTCCTCATATCGTGCAGCCCTGATGAAAACCTTATCTAAGGCAGAAAAAAACTGCTCACAACAAACAGAAAACAAACAGAACAGGATACTGTACATAGGGACTAGTCACAGGAAAGATGTTTGCACTAAAACACAAAGGTGGTGCTGCCAATCAGCGTTTTTTGTGTGTCTTGGTAAATAATTGATGATGCTTTGCATAATGGCTGGGTAACAGAAGCAGGGTGGAAACAGCAGTCATCAGAGAGGATTAATAATATATTAGAGCATTACTCTGTCTGCGACATCACATGGTCTGAGAGAATGACATAACCTATCTGTTATTTTATGTCTCTTTTTGTCTCTCTCTTTATCATTTCTCTCTTTTCTTTCTGTCCCTGCAGGCAACCAGTAACCAAAAATACCTTCAGACATTACAGAGTATTAGGAAAAGGTGGATTTGGTGAGGTGAGTGTCACTGCAATCAGAAAGTAATACACGAGGGGTTGTTAAAGTTTTTGTGATGGATACAGAGCCAACATTATGTTTACTGACTTGGCAAGTTTGGGAATGAGACGTTAATGATTTACATTACTACAAGCAACCTTTAGAAGTTGATGTTGGGTGGGGAAATGGGTGGTGTGACATATTAACTTCCATTAGTTATAGTTTTTAAGGTATGTGTGTTTTTTTACTTGCATCTGTGTGTGATCGTGTTTCCCCGCTTCCTTTTTTCCAGGTTTGTGCCTGCCAAGTACGTGCCACCGGTAAGATGTACGCCTGTAAAAAGCTGGAAAAGAAACGAGTGAAGAAAAGAAAAGGTGAAGCAATGGCACTAAACGAAAAACGCATTTTAGAAAAAGTTAACAGTAGTTTTGTAGTAAGTACTACTTTTTTCTTATTCAACCTTTCAACAGAATTGTATCTGTGTGTGTGTGTGTGTGTGTGTGTGAGTGTGTGAGTGTGTGAGTGAGTGAGAGAGAGAGAGAGAGAGAGAGTGCATTGTTTGTTATGGCTCCAGGATCCTGCAAATGAAATTGAATGGCGTGTTTGCAAAGGCTGTCGATCAGCTGTTAAAGACAGTCGCTGTGACTCCAGCTTTGTTTGTTTAATGACGTCCGCACCAGGTGGAAGAGCTAGGGAGTCGCTGTGGAAAGAAACACGATGGGATAAAGTACAAAAGGGGGGAAAATAAGTCACATGATATTGTGATTATTGACCAGTTGCAGGTGACTGCATACTGCGAGGGTTTGCAAAAAGGTCGACGAGTTCAGCTGTAACCAGCTTGCAGACACAGTTTTAATCAAAACCAAATGCAAATTCATTGTTGCAGCAAACCTGAGATTTTGCCTGTGCAAACATGTCGAATTAGATTTTATTTGGAGCTTTCTGTCTGCCTTTAATCATCTGTGAATGTATTGTGCAATTTGATTGAAATCTATTTGCTGCCATGTGATTCTTAATGTTTTCATGTGTTCTTGATGCAGTGGTGTTTGAGACTTATACAGAGTGATGGTTTTATATTTGTGACCTCTTACACGTGCATGTCATTGATTGTGAGGAAAAACAACAAACATGACTCTGCACCTACTCTGGTCACACACATTTTAACTGTCTAATTTTAAGTTTGTGCTATAGCCTGAAAACAATGATGGATGTCACTCTATGCACACTCAGCTAAAAACTAGACCAGGGACACGATAAGGATAATTACTTCATCAATCTTATTTGCAGTGACCCTCGAAACTGAGTCACAGTTCATCTAGATTCCTTTAAGTGTCCAAATGTCCTCTCAGCTTGAGTTCATTTGGGGCCAAATCAGTTATTGGACATGATTTAGATCAAAACACGTCTCTAATCAACAGAAATGTTTATGTCAGAGCAGAAGCCTGAGCGTTACATTCAAAGCTGTAGTTGGTAACTTTTGTAGAATTAACTTTTTGTTATAATTGTTAAAAAGTCACTGTATTCAGAGAGCAGTACATGAGACAGATAATCTGTGAAAAAAATACTCTTCTAATGGCCTTACAGCACCTGAAGGACAACAACCAATCAGAGCCAAGGAGTCTTGGACACAGCTGTCAGTCATGTCAATCACTGCTTGTGAACTGCAGTGAAACTGTCAAAGTAGGCAGCGCTGATCAAATAAGATCAAGATTCTGCCACTGTGTTGTCTATTTCTCACCTCAGATGTTTTCAGAAACATATTTCAGTGTACTGTTCAGCTGTAAAATGAGAAAGTTGGTCCAGCCGGTGGGCAGTGCTTGGTGCATCGCTCCACTGTTTTCAACATGGCGGCAAGGTCACAGAGGTTGAATCCAAATGTCCGGACTTCACCTCACTTGCAGACTGGCAGACTTTGCGGATGCATTCCCAGGAAGTCTGGGAGTGCTGAGGGCTGAGTTATAGTCCTGTACATTTTTGTTCAGTCCCAAAAAAGGCTATATATGGGATTTATATCTTGTTATCTGCAGGGACAGATGAGTAAGCACTGTTCATCAACTTTTATGAAATATATATTAATATGACAGCAGGAATAGTTGACCGTCTCCACAGCAGCGAGTAAAACAGTGTCGAGGGCTGTCTATCAACCGCTTGCAATCTCTGCCCTCGCAGACTTTACGTAATGACAGTGAATATGTCACACTAGTACGTACAACTGAAGTCCACAAGGGCTCAGTCTGCAAATCCAGAGGGTGGACATTTGGATTCAGCCCAGCTTTCTCATTTTACAGCTAAACAGTACACTGAAATATGTTCCTAAAACATTTGAGGCAAGAAATAGGCAATGCAGTAACAAAACGCTGGTGAGCTTGACAGTTTTACAGCAGTTCACGAACAATGATTGACATGATTGTCAGCTGCGTTAGAGACTCCTCGACTCTGATTGGTTGTTATCGGTGAGTGGCAGTCTGATTCTAGTGAATGCCATTAGCAGCAAAATGGGTGAGAGAAGAAACATGATTTTTTTCACAGACTATCTGTCTCATATGCTTCTGTGTCACCACCTTGTTTCCAACTGTATTTTTAAGGAACTGCCGAATTTCAGAGACAATGCTACGGAAGCCCAATGTTTAGAACAATATGAAAACAACTTCCAAAGAACTTCATCAAAGCATTGCAGGTCCAATCATTAGGGAACAGTATTAAAACTGCTCTTCCTTTTTGCTCCACCAAAGCGGCACCTTACTAACATTAGTAAAATCCTGTATGGTGCTGAAGTTTCATAATAGAACAACAGCATGTAGGAGAGAGCAGTGCAGTGTCCTGCTCCGAGCATGTGAGCCAGCACAAAAAAAGAAATCATTACCCTGCCACTGTACCATCATGCCTCAAGCTCTTAATGGTGGCGTAGCTCTTGGCTGATTTTCCTATGGAGGATTTTTATAAATTGAGCCATAGTCATGAGTAAGCGGTGGTTTTTGGCTGGCGCTGTAATGCCAAGCCTGAACGCTTTTTAGGGAGTCACCTAGCTTTTCATTTCTTCCATGCCGTACCAAAGTACTGAAGGGCAGAAATTTACAGTTGACAGTCCATTAACATGTAAGATGATACATTATAGGAACAGTTAAAGACCTTAAAATGAGATGGCAGTAATTTCTATAGGTGATAAATTGAATATAAAAGAGATGTGACAAGTTATTTTCATTTAATTACTATGATGGAAGTGCATAAAATACAACTAAAACAAGGGAGATTGACTTTATTAGTGGATATTTTCTTAAATAAAATATGACTAGGACAAGTAGCAATTTGTCAGCTCACAAACTTAAAATATGAACCACCCTCACTCCTTTTACCTCAGTGTGTGCATGTGATGCAGTGGATGTGTGTATATGTCTCTGTTTTTTAATTTTGCTATCATCAGTCCTTTTACATGAAAATGAAATGCCTGAATTTTAATGCATGTTGACATCAGGAGTCAAACGCTGCTGGAAAACCAGTAATGTGTGCTTCTCTTTCCATTTCGTCCAACTCTGCACACACAAAACCTCTCAGGTGCTCCGGCAGGAAAAGAAAACTTAGCTTTGGCTCTGTGTTATTATTGTTCCGAAGACAAGAAAATTACAGCAAGTGCTCGTTTTACATTCTTGAAACATGGCGAGGAGCTGCTAGAGAGATGAGCATGTTAATTTCTGGTCTGTGTGCAGTGTGTACTTTGTATATGTGTACCTACTGTAGAACACAATGTTCTGCTATTTAATTGTACAGAACGGAGATATTGATCTTTTGTACAGTAAGCTGGACTGGAAGGGAGCAGCAGAGCCTCACAGCCTCTCCATGTTCTCCATTTGAAGCTAATGGATGTGTTTGAGTTGTACTACGTTTTGGATTAGTCGGTTTCTGATGCAGTGTGAGCTATGTTGCACGTCCTTGTTTTGAGTGAGTCATGGCAGGAGCATGTGTATGGGCATGCACACAGACACACACACATACACACACGCACACAGAGGCTGGAGTGGGCTTGTTACAGAACCTCAGACTTGCAGCTCTTGTCACCTGGGATTGGCACATGATTCTGTGTGTGTGTGTGCGTTCGTTCTCTGTGCTGCAGGCAGAACTGATGACTCTTCATATGCCTCTCTACCTACGAGAGCAGCTCTGTTGCCTAGCAACACTGACCAAACAGCAGTAGCAAGGAGAAGAGTCAAGTGCTCTCTCAAACCCCTCATTTCTCTCTCTCTCTCTCTCTCCAGCGTTTTTCTTCTTTACCTTTTTTTGATCAGTGCATCATACTATTAGTCGATACATACTGCTGCCTTACTGTACGTTTTAACCAGTAACCCATCCACATATTCAGTGTGTGGGTGTGCATATCATGTGTATGTGAGACGCAGAGCAGGATGACCCTGTTCTAAAGTCTCCAGCAAGTGAAACTGAGGTAGAGCTGCATTGTTCTGACGCTATCACTTGAAATGTTTTGATACTGGTGCCAATATGACAAGTTGTTACAGATTTGCAGCACTTTTCCCCCTACACAAGTCAGAGGTCTTTCTTTAATGTTGTCTTATACAACCTTCCTAAAATCTAAAAGGTTTACATCGTAATTGTTCGATCACAGAATTACACAAAGTGTGATTTCAGTAAAATTTAAAGGTCCAGTGTGTAGGATTTAGGGGTATATATTAGCAGAAATGAAATATAATAAGTGTGTTGTCTTTAATGTATAATGAGCTGAACGCAAGAATCATTGTGTTTTCATTACTTTAGAATGAGCCGTTTACATCTACGTATATCATCATATTGCACCACCATATTTCTACAGTGGTTTTCGCATCGGCAACCGTGGTTAGCCGCCCCTCCACAATGAGAGCATGGGAAAAATGGTGATCTTGTTTTCAACAATATAACACCTGCGATACATTCAGAGTGAAATACCTAAATACAAAAACTTTCATGTTGTCCATCTTTATTCCCCCCACCCCCGGGAAAAACAAGTTGTATTAAACTAAAATGACAGTATACATACATGTATACATGGGCAGATACACATTTCAGACATACATAAGCAGCGTAAATCAAAGTAAATCAAGATGTAAACATAAGTACCCACATGCATTCATACAAATATATTTACACATCAGTCACAGTTGTCTATAGCCAGTCTACTTTGTAATTTCAATTATTGAACATCACACAGTTTTAGCGTTTTCATATGTCAGAAATTGTCGCCATGTCCTATAAAATTAACCTGTAGAGCCACCCAGCTTACACCTTATTTTCTCAAAGTATAGTAAACTCATAAGATCACCATCCCACCTCCTGCTTCTGCTTTGTAAGTGTAAGGCATCTAGCAATTAAGGAGGCAAAGACAATAGTATTTGTATAGTGTTTGGGAATGCAGGGTTTTTTTTAAACGTGAAACTGCTTTATTCAGTGTTTTTACCAGTTTAAATCACCAGGTCTGTGTGTTTCAGACAGGAAAAGCAATTATCGGAGAAAAACAGTGAGCACACATTAGCAGGTGCTAGGCTAGTAGCTTTTTCCAACATACCAAATAGCATCAGAGGAACACTGATTTGTAACATGAAATTATTCAGAGTTTTTATCAGTTTAAATGACGGGGTCTGTTTGTTTTGGAAAGGAAGAGCCCTCTGCAGATAATTCAGCTCATGGTAAAAACCCCCTCAGCATCTGGATCAGAAATAAGTTGTGAGTTATCAGAGAAAACAGTGAGCGCACATAGCAGTTACTGCGCGAGCAGCCTGTCGGTGGTTTGACAAACCGCATTGGAGAGGCGCAGATTTGTAACGTGAAACTGCCCTGTTTAGTGATTGTACCAGTTTCAGTCACCTAGTTAATTTGTTTTTGAGAGGGAGAGACCTCTGTAGATAATTTGACTCCTGGTAAAAACCTCCTGAGCATTGAACACTGAAGGGATTCCAACTGGGGAAAGTTTCAGCTAGTTGCAATCTGCAATCCTCACCAATAGATGCCACTAAATCCCCCTAAATCTTACACACTGGACCTTTAAAATATCTGATCAAAGAACAGGTAAAGACTAACCCTTCTCTTACTTTCCTGTCTAAGAAGCTTATGATGATTAACCTCATTTGAGAGTGAGTAATTTTCAGTAAGCCGATTGCTTTGGGTTGCCAGTTCTGTCATTTTATTGCATTAGCATAGATGTTTGGCATTAGCGGACATTTTGAAGGCACAATTGAAATACATTTAGCTTCTTTTATTACTGGGAAGCTTCCTGACACCAAGCCCAGTGTGAAAGGCATTGTTTTGCGGTGCCAAGTTCAATAGATTTGTCCACTGCTAATGAATAAACATGGTTTTTGGAAGTGTGCACAAGACTGTTTGCTTTGGCTTGTAGTTCATATTTGCGTGTTTGTTTAGGTACGGTATGTATATGTGTATGTGTATGTGCTTGCCCATAAGAATTTTTCCCATCCCCTCTTGTGGTCCCTCTTCGACTGTGTAGTTTGAAGCAGATGGGATTCTTCCTGATGGCAGCAACATCCTGCTTGTACACAACAGCACATGCACACACACTATACCCTGCGTGTCACTGACCTACAGGGAGGAGGGGAGAGAGGGGGGAGGCTGGTGGGAATGAAGGGAGAGAAGAGAGATAGATGGTGGGATTAGAGGGAAGGGACATGAGGTGATGGAGTAAGAAGTGGAAAAGAAGTTTCTGGTTTTCTGTGATATATCTCTCTTTGTTTCTCTTTGTATACATTCCTGACATTCCATCTTGAATAATGGATGATTATTTCGGGCATTAAATAAACCAAATTAAACAATCATGTTCCTCTAGGCACCCTGTCTCTTACCACTGCTCTTCCCTCTTCCTCCTCCTCCCCCCTTCCTTCTCTCTTCATGCCCTCTTCTACACTGACTCCTTGACTCGCTCCCTCATCTTCCTCGTTCCCCAAAATTTGCCTCCCTCTTCAGGTTAGTCTAGCATATGCCTATGAGACCAAGGATGCGCTGTGTCTGGTGTTGACCATAATGAATGGCGGCGACTTAAAGTTCCACATCTACAACATGGGTAACTCGGGCTTCGACGAGCAGAGGGCCATCTTCTACGCTGCTGAGATCTGCTGTGGCCTTGAGGACCTGCACCGTGAGAGGATAGTCTACAGGTCAGAAACAGTCCTGGGGCAGTTGTAGATGGGGGATTAAGTGAAACAAGAAGACTAGGAGATTTTTTTTTTTTTTCATCATAGGATTTCTGTTTCGGAGATTACTGTAGGCGGGCCATGTTTCCTGTCTAGCCCCTGGTGCCTTCACATGTTAAGACTACAGTAAGCGTAGAGGCTTTAGGAACATTTTTTAGTGGTATTTTAAGGATCTCTGTCTCTGAGGACCAATGTTGTGAGGTTTACAGCCCCAGAACAACATTATGTAAGCTTGTTATACAATAGACTTTGCCTAAAACTGGCTAAATGTCCTGGCCTTTAAAGGGGCACTCCACTGATTTTACACAGGAAGTTTAGATGAGAGGGTGAGAGGATTTTCACTCCTGTCCCATCGCACACCCACAAAACAAACCTTTGCCTTTAATCTTTATTTCCTCTTTCGTATGCGCCAAACATGAAGACAAATTCCTTGTAAGTGAAAACTTACTTGGTAATAAACCTTTTTCTGATTCTAACTGCTACAACCACATGTCAAGTAACTAGCGCTTAGTCCGTTAGCTCAACATTAACACATAATGGCAATGACCATTGATGCACAGAAGTTAGTATCGCGATCACGATAATATTATGTTAACAAACGATCCATTTTACTTCACATGCTTAACATAAAACAACGTGTGCTCATACTTGCAGGCAGACTTCACATTGTTAGCTCTATATTGTTGTTGTTATTCCTCTCGCACCTGCTATTGAAATTGATTCCCATCCTGCGGGAATGCCACAGGAATCCCATGACCCACTGGATTCCCAAAAAAATATCAGCCTTTGGTAAAATAGCTTGTCACAAGAAGCGGCAAAAATAGTTGTATGATGTCCTCTTTAAAGAGAACTTTAAAGACAAACTGGGGAGTGGGAGTGGGGAGTTTAAACGAAGAAGGTTTTTACCAGGCACTGACTGTGGTGACAGAGTGCGTCTTTCTGTTCATTTCCTATGGAGAGCAGGAGAAACAGTTGTGCAGGGCATGATGACAGTGTTGCGGCAAGTCTGAAGGAAGGGTTGCGGTGAGTTCGCTGATTCACAGTTGCATAAAGTAGACTAGATTCAAGCGTAAGCAAATGAGTCTGCCCAGCACGACACCCCTGGCCTACGAAACTTGGACCGAACTTTCAGACTCGGCGATGTAATTCTAAAACAAAACAAGACTCAGCACTTGCATTGCCTGTTTTTCGCCTCAAATGTTTTTCCGAAATAAATTCTGTTGGATTGTTTAGACAGAATAACAAAAACTGTATGAGCTGGCCGCCATGTTGTTTTCAGCTAGCAGAGAACCAGGGACCGCCCAACTAGCAGCGCGTTTATCCAGTCAAGTGAATCCCACGATAGGGTACACTAGTGTGAAGCCCATCAAGCAGCCAGTTGAGAGGAGCAGCACGTCCCCTTGCATCCACACCTGATTTTTTTAAAAATATAACATAAGGGTCCAATTTAGATGTTATTCAATTGCATCATGGGAAATGTAGGATCTCAGATTTAGAAGCTTGACCAGTACTAAGAGCTAAAAGTCGTTATATATCAGCCTCTCCTGCTTCCATTACCAGTCTCTTACACATGACCAAACTTTATAGAAGTGTTAACAAATCAGTGGAATACTCATTTAACTCTAAGACAATTGACAAAGCCAACCAGTCCAAGAGGTCCAAAACAACTCAAACAAACTCCAGGTCTGACTATTTATCCCGGCTCTGGTGTTATGAAGAGCAAGAGTGTTTGCGGTAGTGCAAGATTTGGGAAGAGTGCAAATGGAAAGTCCTGGATGATGAAGTGTCACTGGATTAATGGTGTACTGATTTCACTGAGGTGTCATGCACCTGTCACACTCAGTGGAGCCTCAGAGTAATGCTAAGATAAACACTGATGTTCTTAGTGGACGCTCGCACCCACATGCACATGGCCCACATAGTCATATAAACACAGTGTTCCCTGATCTCTGCATGTGTTACAGTAAACTTCGCAGATGGCACTGTGGTGGAGCTTGGCATCGGTTAGCAGAGTGTCCGAGATTTCACATTTTATAGCGCTTATAATGAATAAGAAACTTTTTTTTAAGACAACGATTCGGCTTTAAAATGGTTGACGTAAAGTTAAATAAAGACGTGTCTTTAGGTTAACGGAAAAGGCCTTAACATATGAATGAGTTTTGAGATGATATTTATGAAAAGACACTGACTTTATAAGCCACAAATCCTCAGTCAGGCTGTTGTAACTGTTGAAAACAGGCTCAGTAAAATAAAACACATGATAACAAATAAAGCAAATACAGTTATCTGGGCAGATAAGCCATGTATTAATCCACATGAAAGATTGTAGAAGCACCCGCGCAATAAAAGACAATGAAATGTCAACAAAGTGACAAGTTAATAAAGGTTACAAATATTTATCCAGGGTTTTATTGTTATATCCTCAAACCTAAGTTCTATTATTATACAAGCACTATATCAACTCTTTTTTTTCCCCCACAGGGATTTGAAACCTGAAAACATCCTTCTGGATGATCGTGGTATGTTCCTTTTTTTCTTCTTCCCTTGATGTAACCCATACCTCACAAGGTACAAGACACACAGTTTATAACTTGGTGCTTTATGATGCGTAAGCACAGCAGCAGAATGTTTCCCCGTCTTTCACAGGCTGAAAAGCCATCTCTCCAAGTTCTTCACATCACGCTCTCTCCTCTTCCTCTGAGTCATACTCCCATATTATCTATTTTCTGTAACACGGTGTTATCTTGAAATAGAGGAATCTCCTTCATGTCTCTCACGCTCGTACTTTTCCTATTCTCTTTCTTTCACACTTCTATCATTAAAGATCATTTCAGTGTAACGAGTATTGTGAGGGGGCTATGGCTTCGACCTTTGCACTCATTATTATTGTTTTTTGTGACTCTTGATATCTAGACAGTGAAATGTATTCCTCTTTGGTGTACATTTGATTTAAGTATGTCCTTCCAGCATCATCTCAGTTAATAATCAGTGGTTCTTTCTCAGGACACATCCGAATTTCAGACCTGGGCCTTGCTGTTCAAATCCCTGAAGGAGAGACGATACGAGGGAGAGTAGGCACTGTTGGATACATGGGTAAGGATCTGGGTAACTCTGATGCCCTCTCCTACCTCCTTCTTTAGTCAAACATTTCATCCGTCTTAACTGGAAACGGCTGCAACCATTCCTTTACCTTATCTGTAGAGATATCAGCTCTCTACCACTTCTTATGAACTTAATTAAAGGCACAGTTAACCCCCAAATCAAAAATACATATTTTTCCTCTTACATATATTGCTGTTAATCAGTGTACATTGTTTTGCAGTGAGTTGCAGTGTTGGAGATATCTGCTCTAGAGATGTCTGCCTTCTCTCCAATATAAGGGAGATGGATGGCACTCGGCTTGTGGTGCTCAAAGCGCTCAAAAAATACATTTGAAAAACTCAACAGCTATGTCTCTTTCCAGAAATCATGACCCGGTTACTCAAAATAATCTGCAGACCTTGTTGTCAGCAGTTTGATGTAGAAACTTTTCTTTCTACTACCCACCACTCGTATTACCGCACAGAAGGAAGCCTGTATCTACTGCTGGCTCACTTAGCACCATTGAGCTAGCTAACCTTACAGCTAAGCTGAGGAGGAAGCTATCAATGTTTTACATCTTGCACTGTCACAAGCATGAGCCGCTCGTCCATGAGTAGATGCACGCATGCACAAGTTTTTTTGAAATGTATTTTTTTGTCCCTGTGAGCACCACGAGCTGAGTGCCATCTAGTTCCATTATACTGGAGAGAAGACAGACATCTCTACAGCCAATATCTCCAACACTCTGCAACTCACACCAAAACAGTCTAGATTAATAAACAGCACTACAGGAAAAAGGAAGAAAACTTTTGATTTTTGGGTGAACTGTCCCTTTAATTGTATCCATTCCACTTCATTCAGATTGTGAACCCCTTTCTTAGGTTTCCTGTTTGCCACTTGAACTGACCTCTCTTTTCTCACTCTTTGTTCCCACCACGTCTTCCCTTCCTCAGCTCCCGAGGTGATCCAGAACGAGAGCTACACCTTCAGCCCAGACTGGTGGGGGCTGGGCTGTCTGATCTTTGAGATGATACAGGGCCAGTCACCCTTCCGCAAGCGCAAGGAGCGCGTCAAGCGGGAGGAGGTGGACAGACGAGTGCGCGAGGACCAGGAGGAGTACTCTGATAAGTTCGCAGAGGAGGCGAAGGACATCTGCAGACAGGTGAGAGTGAGGAGATGGAGGTGGCAGATGACTGTGGGTTTAGGAAATGGGACAAAGGGAGCATGTTAAAATCGTTCTTTGAGACTCGGTACACATGAAGACATGGATGGATGTGGCTGAGGGGACAGTGGAATGAGAGGAGTATGCAGAAAAACATTGTCAGAGCACGTGGTGATGATATCAGTTCAATATAGGCATAAACTTTAAAGTTCATGTCTTCATAAATTCAATTCATAAATTACATGAACAGATTTATAGTACTGCAATAACTGCCTTTATTAATATAGTAAGTAGCTGTGGCCTTAATAGGTGAGCTCTTTATGTTCTGCCAGTCACAGTGACACATGAAAAGAGGAAGTTTCACAGTGACATATTAAAAACAGCACTGTTTAACTGGCAGCATTTCATTTCAAAGAATGTGATCTTTTTCCTGTTTTTGAAGAAGCAAAGTTCCTTAAACTATATTTTGTTTGTTTAAAAAAAATCTACAAAAGTCATACTCTTTTTATTTCGCTTATCCTAAGATGTAGATTTTCAAAATAAGGCATGAGGTGTCTGGCAGCCTAAATTTCATTTTTATATCACTGAAGAACTACATGTTCTAATTCAAGATTAGATAATAATATTGAAAATGCCTGTTTGGTTCAGGAGAGTGTTAAAAAATGAAAATTTCCCTCCACTACGAATGTGCTTTTTAAAAATATACCTTATTTCTGAACAGATTTACTTTACACCTGTAGGCTATTAGCCTATTTGATTTTTTTTTGGCTGCCCAGCAGACGTTGCGCTAGACTTTTTCGTCGCCGGTCATTTTGACCGACAGGGTCATAAAAATCCGGTCATAATCTATTTTTACCGGTCATTTTAATTTTCGTTTTTAAATGATAATAAAGATATTCAAAGACATTTAGTTTTCATTCATTCGTTTTTAATAAATCCAACAAGCAAGTTATAAAGTGTGCATTAATAAGGACATGAACGAAAAGATGAACAGACATCCACACACCCGTGCCATTAGGCTTCGCCCTGGACACACCGGACGGCACTAACGCGTCCGGTGTGTCCAGGGCGTTATGTAGTTATGCCTGTAGGCTCGGTGACACAAAATTAAAATTGTAATGAAGTGATTATGGTATTGAAAAATGTGTTCGGTTATGCACTGTTGTGTTATTTTAAATTATAAACACGGTATTTTCTCCTCACGTTCCTCAGTGCGTGCTGTTGTTATTTTATTTTGAAAATTGGCCGGATTCTCTCGTCTTTTCTGTGTCCGACTTCCTGTTTGGTACGATCCGCTCTATCCAGCTTGACAGAAGCGCTCGCGGCTCGCGTGAAAAATAGACCAGACGCCGAACTGAAGCGCTGCCTCCGCGGGCGCTCCGCTCTGCTCAGCGGCCTGTGTGGACAGTCAGATAGGTTAACATGGGCGCTGACTGAAACTGCCTCCGCTGCTGGGTGCTGTGCTTCGATTCCGCGTCCGGTGTGTCCAGGGCATTATGTCAACAACGCTACATGAAGCAGATTAATGACTTTTTCTCTGCAGTGTGAAAATGGCAGCCACTTAAACCACTGACTGTGCACTCCGCCGCCAAGTGGGCAGGGGTGGTAATTGCAACCGGTCAAAATGACCGACGGCCTTCAGATTTTCCGGTCGTTGTTGTAAAAAAAAACTGTCAATGACCGAGAATATCCGGTTAACGCGACCCCTGCCGCCCAGAGACAGTGGAACAAGCTTTAAACACAACACTGACAATTATCATCTTTTAAAGTTGTTGGCACAGTTGCATATTTACACATCCAGCTGATAAGGAGTAAAATTACCATGTGTTTGTATTTCTAGTGACCCGACGAATCCTCAACTTTTCTGGCTCTGTTTTGGTCTCCACCACCTCCTGAGAGAACTGGTTGGCTCTTTAGCTACCAAATGCTCTGCCATGTTGCTAAATTCTCTGCTTGTCGTTCGGTGCTTGACAGGTACCATACAAAATGAGTTGATCAGGGGTGAAAACAGCGCTGATGAGAACGCTGAGACTAAATACAAATGGTTAATTTGCAGGCTGTGAAACCAAAACAGTGAAACTGCGCACAACAAGGTCTGTGGATTATCTAAAGTAACCGAGTCATGATTTCTGGAAAGAGACATTGCTGTTGAGTTTCAAATGTATTTTTTCAGCGCTTTGAGCACAAAAAGCCAAGTGCTGTCTAGTTGCATTATATCGGAAAGAAGACAGACGTCTCTACAGCCACAATCTCAAACACTCAGTTACGCACATCAAAACAATCTAGATTGATAAATAAGAAAAATATGTATTTTGATATGAGCGTGAACTGTCCCTTTTAAGGAGATTAACTTATGATAACTTAGCTTGAAATGTTTCCATCTGTCTTTCCCCTCCTGTCTTCCACAATCCCACTATTTTGCAAGAGGGAGCCACTGAGCTGCTTTGCCTCTGAGCAGGAGGGGACCGGACGTTTATTTGTGTGACGCCGTGGAACATTCTGACCTGAGGTTCAGCAGAATCAAAGACTCCCCAGGGAGCGGAGGACGGGAGGGGGCAAAGAGAAGAAAGGTTTCAGCAAGAAATGGGAGAAAGATAATAAGGAAGGGGAGAGAATGTGAAAAGGGGGAGAACAGTCTCTGCCACGCAAGAGAGATGGCTATTACCACAGCTCAAAATAGACAAGTGATCCAAGAGCAGAAAGTGAGAGCGATAGCCTGCTTTGAACCCTGCTGTAAATTGGGCAAGAGTTGCGCAAAGACGAGAAACAATGGGGAACTAGAGAGAGAGAGTGAGAGATGTGATGAAAAAGGGAGAAGCCACTGGTGCGTTGATTGTGAAAGCCACCAGCTTTTTGGGTGACAACAGGGCCAGTGAGAGTGTCCACTAGTAGCCGAACCACTAAACAGCACTCATCCACTTCATAAGCCTGCTGTACTGTAGGTGGTGTGGTGGTAATATTATCCAGAAGCTCTCGTAGAGACGGTGATGGCGCTATCTAATTCTGTCCATGATGGCGCTGCATTAACCCCTGAGTGCATGGATTTGTGTTTGTCTTTATTAGATTACAGTGGGTCGGATACATAAAGGCAAGAGGATTACATGCAAACTACAACCATGTGTGTTTGTATACATTGCACTAGAGGGATTAGTCAAACTGTCAGGAGTTATCCAACATTACAGTAACCCTCCCTCCCTTTTTTGTTATTTATGATTAAGAACCGAGCTTAAATAGAGGTTTGGTTTATGTTATTTTTAATAATTTGAAAAACATTAATCTGTAATTTATCTTCCAAAGCCATTTGGGCTGACATGCACATCATTAGAGAGTTGCAGTGTTTAAAGAACTCCTGCTTCTTCCTCTTCCTCCTGCTGCGTGTCAGCTCCTGGCTAAGGACCCCAAAGACCGGCTGGGTTGTCAGGGTGGAGGGGCCATAGAGGTCAAGCAGCACCCCATCTTCAGAAACATCAACTTCAAACGACTGGAGGCCAACATGCTGGACCCTCCCTTCAGCCCCGATGTAAGAACAGCACACATACACACACACTCACAGTGCATACAGGCCCGATTCACAGCTTGCAGCCTGAGACTCCAGCGAGCTGCAAATCAGCATACAGGAAATACCATTGTCACAAGTAAACAAACACTTCCAGTATAAGCTAGTTATCATGCTAGCTAGTGGGGGTGGTGAGAGGCAGGCGTGTGATTTCAGTGTTGAGATCCCAAACTGGCTGACAAAATGGAAAACATGCTTTCTGGAACGAATACAGCAGAGTTGCCCTGTTTTATGGTAATCGTCACTAATAGGGGGAGACGGGGTTGGTTGGCACGCAGCTATTTTCTGGTCCTTTGAAGGTCACAGACACAAAAATGTAACAGATAAAGTTTGCTTTCTTTACCTGCACTAATCTACAGTGTTAGAACATCTGCAAGTCACTAGCTGTTTTGGTGAGGGTGACATTTCAGTTTTATAGTATCGAAAGTAACTAAATGGGACTAAATGTATTGTGAGACTGTTAGATAGAGATATTGGAAATGTGTTACTTCTGGTTTAAAGGTAAAGAAGGTCTTTAAAAAACCAGCAGCACTCAAGTGTCCATCAAACTTTCTCGTTTATTTTACTCACAGGCAGTTTACAGGTAGCACAGACGCGTTTCGACACTAGGTGTGTCGAAACGCGTCTGTGCTACCTGTAAACTGCCTGTGAGTAAAATAAACGAGAACGTTTGATGGACACTTGAGTGCTGCTGGCTTTTTAAAGACTTTCATATCGTTAACAGAGCCGTGCACCTCCACAGTTTTTTATCTCCGAGAGTGCTCGTATTTTCCACTGTTTAAAAGGTAAAGAAATCATCTACATTTTGTGTAAGATCTGAAAGTCTCTGATGAGTGATGGTAGCTGGCTAACAGAATTTCATCACAAACTCAAGTCAAATTTTGGTTGGCACATGTACCCACCAATTGTCAAATTAAAAGTTGAAACTGTATTTTGAGAGATTAAAACTTTATTTTTATATATTATTATTAATTTGAATGGTACATGACAAAAGTAACTAGACATTTCAGCACACACTTTGCTGAAAAATGTTGTTTGGTGTTTTAAAATGGACAGATTTTCATGTATATGTTCGTGTTTTCTCTTTTTTGTTAACTTAAATAATGAATTGTTTTTATTGGGTGCTTCATATTGCACATTGTGCCAACAAACCCTTTGACAAGGCTGGTTGGCACAAAGGCAAAACGTGGCTTTAATCACAAATCACCTAATGCCATGTGTCACAAATTGAAAAGCGTGCCACCTTACCCTGTTAAAGTGGAGCGTGTGAACAGTAGATTGCTGTGGTCATATTAGGAAAGTGTGGATATGTAGAGTGTAACATCATCCACTACCTTTCCTGGATAAATGCAGTTAACCAAAAACACTGTAAGATATTATTGTGTGGTGCACTCATAGATTTTTGCCTGCGATAACAAAGCTGCTCACAGAGAGAATCATTACATTTTCAGTGTCATAAATAGCCGGGGTGAGGGAGAGTGACTGACCCCCGAGGTTAAATCAATAGTTGAAAGTACATAGTGCTATCTGTGTTTCTATTTTTGGGCTATTCAGGTCAGTAGGGCCTCGCTGAGGAAAACAGAGCAGCAACGAGTCCTCAGGCGTGTGATGACTTATATTAAAGTAACCATGAGACTTTAAGTATTTCAGGATTCCCCCTTTGATCCAAAGTAAAGTCATTCTCTGTCTCTCTCAGCCTCGGGCCGTGTACTGTAAAGATGTCCTGGACATTGAGCAGTTCTCCACTGTCAAAGGCGTGAACCTTGACCCCACAGACGACGACTTCTACCACAAGTTTGTCACAGGCAGTGTCTCCATCCCGTGGCAGAATGAGGTACTGCAGGCACAGGCAGCTGAGATGACGTCACCATTCAGTCTCACAACAGACATACAACGCAGTACAGCACTGATGACATAGGACTATCTGTATTAATGATGAATGCCTTCCTTTAGGAGTATTATAAAACAATGAGCCCATGAAAATGCTTTTAAATATGAATATGCCGCTGCCTGTGAATGACTCAAGTGATTGAATATTTATGAGTGAAGGTGTGGAGGTGTTCATTAACTTCCTAAATGCTGAATCCAGATGGATTCTTAAGCAGCTACCTGTAGAGAGGCTTGTGTTATAAATAAATGGCACCCACCCCAATGCTGACGCACAGACCTTTTGTAACCAGGGTAGATAACTCGACCTCTCGTCCTTTGTAGATGATTGAGATGGAGTGCTTCAAAGAAATCAACGTCTATGAGACTGACGGGACGCTGTGCTCAGATCTGGACATGAACCGGCCTAATCCTCCACCAAAGAGAGGCTTCTTTTACCGCCTGTTCAGAAGAGAGGCAAGTGCTAGTGCTCCGGCAACTGTCCGAGGGGGTGGGGGCTAAGGTACTTCTTCTCTTCCTTCTTTCCTTTATTCTTTTTTTTTCTCCAGGCCTTGTCCAAACTCAACATGTGAAAACGGTACCTCTGAAATTTGGGAAATTTGAATGTTGAATTTGTTTCCAGTGAAATCAGTCCTAATTCAAGTTGGTTGGAATAAGGCCTCTCTTTTTTCCTTTTCTTTCCCTTTGCATTTTATTTTCTGTATTTGTTGCTATGCCGCTTTGTCTCCGAAGGTCTTACAAGAATTTTTTTTTCTTGAGAGAAGCTGATTTTTGGTTGTGGGGAGTCTTGATATCGAGCTTTGCCTTTAAAGGTCCAGTGTGTAAGATTTAGGGGGGTTTTGTTGCAGTCAGCTGAAACTTCTCCCGGTCAGATTTCAGTCACTATTCATTGATCAAGAGGTTTTTACCGGGAGCATTACTGTTACAAATCTGTGTTTCTCCTATGCTGCTCAGCATGTCACAGACAGGATGCTAGCCCAGCACCTGCTAGTGTGCTCACCCTTTCTCTGATCAAGATGTTTTTACCAGGAGGTCAGTCATCACCATAGGTCTCCTCCTCTCCAAAAAAAGGGACCTGGTGATTTAAGCCAATGAAAAATACTAAACATAGCAGTTTCACATTTAAAAAATCTGTTTATTTGACATTGCTTATAGCAGAGGAGCTGCTAGCTACTGTGGCTGATGTGACACAGAGAATGGTCCTATCTAGAGCCAGTGTTTGGTTTGTCCATTCCAGTCTACTGTAGAAACCTGTAGGTGTAACTTGGTGATCTCTGTAGGTGAGGACTTGCTCCCTATGCAGATATAAGCGGCTCATTCTAAGGGAACAAAAACACAACAGTTATAAGTAAAGGTAACATACTACTTATATTTTATTTAATTTCTGTCAATATCCTCCTAAATCCTACACACTGGACCTTTAAGATACAGAGACACATATCACAAAATGTTTGTCAGAGATAAAATATATACATTATTTTACTGGTTGTAGGGGGCTTCTCAACTACCACGTTATTTCCACTAACTTTCACTTGTCCTTTATCAGAGGGATCTTTCATTTTGTTCTGTACTTGCTTGAACTTTCCTGGAATTCAAGGGTGTAGCTACCACTGGGGACAAGGGGATGACACATCCTCATCACTTCTCAAAATCCGTCTTTTGTAGTTTCAGTTTGGTTTTCTTATTAAAGCGCTCTGAACAGTGATCTCCTACGTGGAAAATGCAGAGAAGATAAACAATTAAAATGTCAGTACGCTCATCTGAGTTGCCTTCAGATACCACCATGTGCTCACTGCAACAATCTTTAAAGTTGTAGTAAATGCTTTGTGGACATTTTTTCACCCTGCGGTTTGCCACTCAGGCTACATACAGTCTGCCTTATCTTATTGGTAAAGGTTGTTGGGGCTGTATTTAGCGTGAGAAAAAGATTGAAGGCACTGCCAACCTCTGCATGATTCTTAGAGATGAAAAACAGTAACAGTAAACGGTAAGGCAGCTCTTTGTAGATAAGATGCAAATACAGCATCAGGTCTCTAGCAAGGCAACTGCATATCATTTTAAGTGGAGATAATGCATTAAAAACTGATTTATATAGCAGTTTCAGTTTTGTTATACTATCATTATTCTAGGAAGCACAGAATAATCACATTTTTTTAACTGCTACCAAACGTGCACCTTTGCTTCAGTTGCATATCTTATGTTATCCTCTAACTGCTGCACACCAGCTTGGGCTCTACAGAAGTACTACTTGTGATGTGGTTAAATCAAGGTCGGCGTTTGGGGAGAGTGTGACATCATCTCGCTCATGGGAGATGGTGTAGAGATGATAGTTGCTAATTTTAGTGATATATCCTCACTTCTGGTTCTTCCCAGGTCTGTTTTAAGAGCGGTTACAGTGACGACGAGATCGAAGAGCCCTCGCGACTTTAAACCACTCCCTCCACCTGCCCCGCCCCCCTCGCCGCTGAACTTCACCACAAACTCCAACCGAGCGCAAATCTTAGGAACTCAGTGAATGTTGACCTGTATTTATGAGCTGTATTAAAAGTGTATTATAATTAAAGAAAAAAGTATGAGTTTAAAGATTTTGTACATTTGTACTTGAATTTATGTCTAGATGTATATTTTCACTAAAGGTTGTATTGTACAAAAAGCCATAAAAGTACCACTTGAATGCATACATTACATTTTTATTTCCTTTTTATTTTCTTTTGGAATGAGTATGGATAATGTGTATTGGGGAGTTTTTTTTAAGAAGCACAGTACCAGTAGTTTTGTTTTTATTTTCTCAATGTAGCATAAGGCCTTTTTTTTGTTTTTATATGTGCTGTATGTTTGTCATTGATTTGGTGACGTGTTGTTAGCACATCAGATCCACCCGGTTCTCAAAGTAACCCTTAGCCTCTGCACCCCTCTAGGCTCAGGTAGATCTAAACGAACCGCATAAATCCAAATGATATAGGGGAAAATAAATCCAGTCTAACAGAGCTGTGTTGATGCCATGCTGCTTAAGCCTTCCCATATGTTTACCACATCTCCACTTGCCCCTTTGATTCAAGTTTGGGAGTGATAATCCACACCCTTCCCTCAGCCCAGCCAGGCAGGTTGCACTGGACTGGACAGCATGTGTAGTAAACCGTCTTCTAGGTGCCTGTAATGACTCAATTCTAGCAGAGATGGCATGGATTTATTTCTGACAATCTTTTAGTCAGCATGTGCAACGGTTAGTATATTTTAAGGAACTACTACAAAAGCATTTCTGGGTAATACAAGGCCTGATAATTACCGCTCCTGGACCTCTCTGAAAATCTCTCATGAGCTGCAGAAGGCTCAGATCAACAATGTCAGAGTGTGTTTCCTTTTGGGAGCACAGCTGTTAAAGGGATGGTTCTGATATTTTGAAGTGGGGTTGTATAGGGTATTTATCCTTAGACAGTATATTACTTACAGTAGATGTCAGTCGGTGTGCCCCCAGTTTGGAGAAGCAGGCTGGAGTCCAACACAGAAGCAAAGCAATCTATTGCTGTGGAGGTGTCTGCAACAAAACTTATCTTAGCCACCTAAAGAGAGATTTCTAACCGCAAAACGAAGCTCTCTTCAAAGCCAGACTCCATTGAGAAAAACAACGATTTAATATTGCTGAACACAGGAGCTGCTGATCTACTGCTGCCTCAATCAGGTGGTTTGTTTGTGTTATTGTGTGACTTTGGTGAATCCGAGCTAACCTGTTTAAACACCAAAATCGCACAATAACCCAAACTAACTAAGTGATCGAAGCAGCGGTAAACAAGTAGCTCCCATATTCAGTGAGCTAAAATGACTGTTTTTGTCAGTGGAGTCTGGTGGCTTTGACAGGAGCATAGATGGGGAACTGAATTTGTTAACGGCTTGTCCGTTGGACTGGGCTATCTGACAAAAAAGGTGAAGCAGTTTAAAATACTCTCAATATAATGTACACTTAAACTAATGTCAATTTTTTTAGGTGAGACTTTTTTTAGGTTGCTAAAATACCTTTTTGTTGCTGACCCCAATCCACAGCAGTGCCCTGCATAGCTTCTACTGTTAATGGTTAATAGTAAGAACCCCATACAACCCCACTTCAAAGAATCTGAACTATCCCTTTTAAGTAAATGTCTGTTACATTTTTCACTCAGGCAAAACACTTTTTTTTATCTTTATTCCTCATCCTTTTTTCTTTTGTTGTGCTACCTGGCTTTTCTTTGCTTTGTTTTTCCTGACGTCTCCAGTAAAGAAATCCTTCCCCCTGAAATACCCTAGTAATTTGCCACCCCTATTTTTTAGTGTACCAGAAAGTTGACCGAAGAATGAGTTGGAACACAGAGACAGACGATGAGGATGATGATGGCACTGTATCAGAGATCTGACCTGCAGCTGACAAGGGCTTCATCTAGATAACAAATTGCCATTGCATTAAACTAGCTTCCATTGATTCAGCTGTCAGCAGCTATTAGCCTCTGCGCTGAGTCAAGATACAGCCTGCTTTGGCCTCTGTGCCTGTTGATCATAGATAGCACGATGCCTGTTGGCCACATATCCTGCTAGTAGATCTCCAGTTAGATCCAGTGGCTTTAGCTGTGTGTGTACTAGATTAAAATAACATTTCTTAATAGCACCCGCCTTTAACAATCCCAATGAAATCCTGTATGTTGTTCTATCGTAGGAATGATGTGAGACAGTAGTGTGTTGACAGGGAGGAACATGGGAAAAATGTTTATTAGTATCCTGCCTGCAGAGCTACCATCATCTGTATGTGTGTACAGGAACACTTGCAGAACCACAGCTGTTTTGCACTTTTGTTTCATCATAGAAGAAATGTTTCCTTCCAAGTTACTCAAACTATGTACAAATGCATTTTCTGTACATTTTCCAACATGTTCTGATTGTTTGGCATTTTTCAGGCATTTGATGCCTTTTTTTGCTTTTGAATTTTGTTTTTGAGGCAGTTGCTGTTTACTCCCCACCACCTGTTTTAATGCTGTGAATACCCAATCTGAACATGTTAGCTTTGTGTGTGTGCGTGTGTATTACATTGTATGCAAATGCAGCTTTTGTTCAATCTAATGCATTGAAGTACAACAATACAATAGTTAGAAGTCATGTAGGGACTTGGATGTCACTCAGTTGGATTTCAAACCATTCAAGACTGCTTACATTTGAAATGGTACGCATATAATTCCCCATCTGGTTAACTAATTTGGAGAGTTGGCTTGTTCTAAAAAAAATGTCCCCTGTTGCACATTCCATTATCAAAAATTAGGAATCGAATGCATCTGTTGCTGGCTTGTCACTTGAGTTTCTGAGTGTCTTTGTCTTTTTTTAATTTTATTTTGTTTTATTTTTTTTTTTTGCTCTCAGGCACATTTTAAAGCTGATTTTTCTTGCCTATGTAGATTTTAGCCTTTTCGCTCTTTAGCCTCAAAAACCTTGTAAATGATGTATTTCTAACATGTAACTAAGCTCTAACACACATTCACTCACTCTCACAGGGAAATGAAACTGTGTTTGCCACCCATGCCTCTGTCATTGTTTGAACTTTACTATTATACCATCCATATAGCAGTAAAGAAATTCTGTTTAGTTTCATTGCACTATGGTGTGTTTTGACAATGACTATAGGAAGTGTCTTTAACTTTTTTGCCAATGATACCAAAAGCAACATTAAGTAAAGCGAACTTGTCTTGTTATCGGAATAATTTACTAAAGAAAGACTCACAGCCTTTATTGTATGTGCCAATTACCGATCTAAGTTCTGACATCCCGCCTTTTTTCAACCTCTTTATCATTCCGTCCATTCTGAGAGAAATTCCTTCACATAAAGGAACTTTAAACAGCTCAACAGTTTTGAATGTCCGCACTAAGTGCATTGTAATGCCTGTTTTAAAAAAAATACATATGTTTTATTACTCAAGCATGTATCGGTTTGTAATACTTCAGGTTCCTTGTATATGTAAATGATGACCTTCTAGTGCCAACATATCTCACTGGTATCTGAGGACAACTTTATAAATGGCAAGGTGACCAGCTGAGTTGGCCCCGTTTGAATTCAGGACATGCATTCCTCCTTTCCTCGATGGCGAGCCTGTCCCTGAAAACTGGGATGGCACTCACCAGCAACGTTTAGTTTCTTGATGTCACTTCAGTTTTGGGATAACCACCGATAAATGCCTGGAGGTTCACCAGGGTTTCACACTCTTCTGTCCAGATATGTCAGATAAGTGATATTTTCGAGGAAGGGAGGAATGACAAATGCATTATTGGCATTCAGATGGGGCCTGGGACTTCTTGATTTTTCTTCTTTTTTTGTATCTGTACAGTCATGTTGTTCAACCACTGCAGTCATTGTTAATTCTTGTACAAGTTGTATCACTGGTTGTTGTACCATATCTGACATTTGTAATTATGAAATAATACACTGCCATTTGTATAAAAATACTTGTGTCTTGACTTATTTGTGTCGTATGTTGATATATTTTTTATGAATAAATACGCACAAACAGAAAAAAAAATAGGAAATAAAAAATAGTGTCATGCGGTAAGACCTGTGCTACATCCAAGCCACAATATGAATCTGCACTGCTGGTATTACAGGCTATTTCCTCCAGGTAAGACTTTAATACAGCCTTCCTTTCATTCCTTCCAGTCATTGCATTAGAAAATATTCCTTTCAACGTTTTAGATTTCTTTCTGTTGTTTGATTGTCTTTTCTTCATTAAAGCTACCGTTGCTAACTTACATTAGAATAACTTTTGTCATTTTGGCTCAAACTGTCACTAAATCCAGACAGTAGTGCATGAGACAGATAATCTGTGGAAAAACAATCATGTTCTTTCTCTTCCTTGTGGTGCTTCTAATGGCATTTTCTAGAATCCACCACACCTGAATGAAAACAACCAATCAGAGCCGAGGAGTCTCAGTTGCAGCAGTCAATCAAAACTGCTCATGAACTGCAGTCACACTGTCAAACCCGCACTGATCAAATATGAGTACAGATCTTGTTACTGCATTTCCTTTTTCTCACCTCAAATGTTTTCAGAAACATTTTAGAGTACTGTTTAGCTACTGATTAGCCCTATCCCCCCTGCGGCTTGCCCAAAATGCAGCAGTAAGACTCAGTGGTACCAGGAAGAGAGGCCATGTCACACCGGTACTGGCCTCTCTTCACTGGTTACCTGTGAAGTACCAATCTGGAAATCCATCGGTAAAAAAAAAAAAAAAAAAAATTTCTTCCTACAATGTAGATTGCAGAATCTGTCTTGAGAGATTAGTGAAGTACTGAATTGATTTCAAAATTATTTTATTTGTTTTTAAAGTGCTGCATGGACACACAGCTGCTTACATCTCTGAACTGCTTATCCCCTATTCCACCTCCCGACCCCTCAGATCTGGTGACCAATCACTGCCCTCCATTTCACGTTAAAAACTAAAGGTGATTGAGCATTTTCAGTTGTTGGTCCTAAAGTGTGGAATAATCTCCCACTTACAGTTTGACCTTCCCCCTCTACCTTTCTTAAGACCCATCTCTTTTCTTTAGCCTTTAATTATCACTAGGAGGAACACTGCTTAACACGTGTATTTTCACTGTTTTATTTTGTTGCTTGTGCAGTTATTGTATGCTCTTATTAATTGTACTTACACTCTCCTATTAATGGCGGTTTTGTTTGATCATTCCTGTGTTTTTTTTATTTCTTTCTGAAGCACTTTGGTCAATATTTGTTGTTTTTAAATGGACTCTCAAAGCAAAACTGACTTGACTAAAATGAGAAAGTTTGCTCCTGACAATGGGCGGTGCATTGTTGACTGTTTCCAACATGGCTCTGGGCCACAAAATACCATTAGTAGCACTACAAGGAGGCAGAGGAACACATTTTTTTTCACATATTATCTGTTTCGTGTACTACTGTCAAATTATAGTGACAACAAATATGGCATTACCATCTACAGCTTTAATTATCTTCCACTTAGTCAGGGGTTTAACCTCAGTAATATAATTGTCCATGTGAGGATGAGAGCTAGATAAGTTAGATTTCCATGCATGTGTTTTTATTCCTTGCTTTTGATACATAGGAAGCTCTATTAGCCTCCTCACTGACACACCGCCCACTCATATATCCTTGCACACGGATAAAAGCCCCAGCTACAGCATGTGTGTCGCTCAAATATGTTATTACAATCTGGATTACAGCGGTCCCGTGACAGCAACAATAACAACAAAAGGAAAAAAAAACCTTAGTCACTCATTGGCTTCTTCTCAAGTCACTCATCATATAGTCGCAGTCTGATTGGCCGCTGACGTTTCACCCCTCCCCTTTCTGTGCAACTGTCACATATGCCACTTCCTGGTGTGATTGTCGGGGGATCGCAACGCTGCATCAAAGATGGCTTATTATCAACCAACATTTTGTCCATTTAGGAATAATATTGTGAAAGAATAAGAGATATCTTGCACGAAGAGAAGGCGGAGAGCCGGTGGTAGCTGTCGCGAGCAGTGTTAACACTCTCGTCGCACTACGCACCGCTTGCTCTCTCCGTGCGCTAACTTGTCCCCACTGTGCTAGCTAGTTAGCTCACATAGTAAATATTAGCTAGCCTAGCTACCGTTAGCTTCCTTACTGTTGATTGCTAAAATGGCCACCATGGAGAAATTGATGAAGGCCTTTGAGTCTCTGAAGTCATTCCAGCAGCAACAGGGACCACCAACCGCCGAGGAGCTTGTCCAGAGGCAGTAAGTGGATTGTTTTGTCTTACGGAGATTGCATAGCAAGCTAACAGCTAGACAGGTAGCTTAGCTCGCGAGCTAACGTTGGTGCCTGTCAGGTAACGACACCAAGGGTTAATAGCTAGCCTGAAGCCAGTTACGCCAACATGCAAGCCAGTAACCAGACCTATTATTGAAACTTCTCCGCTATCTATCTACTTGTTGCCAGCTGTTGCACCAATGCTTAGCGAGGATTTGCTGCCTGACATTATCTGAGTGCCAGCAATGGAGATTTTTGGGGTCAGGCTAGCTGAATGATAGCTAACACAGAAGGCATCCGCTAATTGATGCCCACGCACCTGCTCAAAGGGTCAGGGATCACTTAAATGACTCACAGTCTGCTTAACAAGTTGATCTCGGTGGACCAATTCTGTTTGCAATGTAAATGTTAAATTTGAGTGTAACATGGTGCAGTTAATTGTACAGGAGGGCAGATGTAACTTCTGCCGATGACCTGGTGCATTAATACGGCAGCCTCCTGGAGTGACGTCACTTACGCCTGTCCATCGCACCCCATCCTGATCAATAGAGCCAGAGGTGCTGTAGTGACTGGGGGTGTGCTCCAGAAAGCAGGTTTTGTTAGTGAACCCTGAGATGAGGGAAACTCTGGGTCTTTGAGTTACAGAAAGAGAGGTAACTGAAACTCTGGGTTAGTTACTGTGGTCACTGACTCTGGGAAGCTCACCTGCTGCCAGGTTTTCTAAACAAACCCTGAGTTTCTGTCTGTCTCCTCCCTCTAACAGAGCTAAACACACTGTTTCATTTCTTTATTGATTCAGTCATATCAAAGCATGGATCAAAGCACATTATTTAAGTGAGGTTTACTGTATGTCTGAATCAAAATTTTGGTTCGGTATCAGCTTGTTATCCAGACTATCTAAAGAAACATTTATGCCCTGCCAATCAGTTCTTTGATCAACGGTTTTTACCCTGATTCAGATATAACGCAGCATCAAGTCACCCTTATTTCAGAATCACACGTCTGCATGTCCTATTTTTACAGAGCTAGAGCACTTCCACTAAAATGTTTATTGCACATTATGTGTCATCTCAGTTTAGATTTTAAGAATTGGCACGATGGTTTAGACTCTTATGATCAATGAATAATAATCCCCATGATGTGACTGGGAACATAATTCCTCTAATATTTGAGATAAGGCTATGTTAATATTTCTGAGAGAACTGCATGGTGGTGCTGCTGCAATATGTGAGCGTGTGAGGTTTTTTTTTAATAGGCTGCATATAGTCTGAACAACAGCTTTTGAATGAAAATGTCTGGGGGTACTACATTTGTTGATATAGCTGAGTGCTCTACTGTAGCTTATTTCTCTACTCCAGTGCAAATCCCCAACCAACCACATTATTACTGGATCCGGTTACAATCATGTCTCAAGGCCTTTGTCCTTGATTTATGTTTTTTAAATCTTCAACTCTATTTTCCATCTTCAGTTGCTGGCCCCTGTGTTTTATGTCCGTCAGACTAAAGCTGAACAAATAGATTTAAAATGTTGGCTAATATAGACTATAACCTAAATGATGAATGAATGGACAACCTTGAATGAAACTTCATGGTGCTAATTTAGTACACTATTACCCTGACTTAGGCTCTTTAAAAAAAGATAAATGTGCACAGTCCACATACAGGTCTTCAAATATATCATAGATTTATCAAAATAGACCTTTTTTATGGCAGACATTTTAATATGTACTAGTAGGAATAGCACAGGTGTATTTAATAACATTAATGATAGCTGCATTCCTCTTAGGTGAAGCCCGGGTATTGTGCATGCTGGCTCACTGCAATAGCTTACTGGGGCACTTAATGGAACTGAGCCATTAGTAATGTTATAAGTTTGGTCTGTTTTTTTTTCTACTATGACAAGTCAAAATGTATGCTGTGAAAAGGTCCACCCTGCCGAGCTCCAGCGGCGTAGTTTGCCATCCCAGTTATTGTTATCTGTACAGTTTACCTGTTGCAATGGTGGATTGTAGTATCTTGTAGAGCTCCATTGATGATGGCTTTTTTTCATTCACCGCGCACAAGCTTAACAGATTGAACATATTCAGAGTTGATTAAACTGACCCTGATCCCGAAAACTCAGTGTTTTCCACCTCAGGGTTCATCAACTCAGAGTTCAGGATTGGACTCAGATTTTGATAAACCTGCTTTCTGAAATGGACCCTTAGTTTTTGTTTTGCCTCTGCTCAAAGAACCAAGCCTTTTCATTCAAGAAACACATGCCAGACACCTTCCATAATGACAGTATCATCTTTTCCATCTTTTCAAATATATTATTCACCTTAGTCAGTAATTTCATCTGCCAAGTTTCAAAATGGTTTGGTGTTAGTACCGCACCATCAGATTTATCTGGCTCATCTTGCAGTCCAGCAGTGCCCAAAAATGTCTGTTTTCACCTGTTGTCAGCAATACACTCCCCAGAATGGTTTCTCCTTTATGATTACTATACAGTATAACCAATTTATAAAGGTAATATACTGTAGCTAGACAGTTTACACTGCCATAAACAATCATACTTTTGATGTATTAAATGAATATCAACTTCTAGTCCATGCAACATCTCAAAGCTATTATCCTGGATAGAATTAAATCTTGAAACTCAATATGTTTAAATCTGATGAGCCAATAAGGACTTAACTCAGGGGAAAGCCAAGTCTCTGCAATCATGCTTTGAGCTTCTGCAGTCGCTGGAAAGCAGCTGCGGTGCCTGGCTCCAAAAACTGCAGCTGCTTAGCTCTCACATGATTATCATTCTCTCTGATGCCACAGAAAATCATGAGCAAGTCAAACGAAATCATAACTGGCATGCATGTTGTTATGATTGCAGATGTTAATTATGGTGTGGGCCTGGCTCATCTCTAGGGAGTCTACCATATTAACAACATGCACTGTTATGTTTGCGTGATGGGTGTAGTGTTTGGAAGGTTCACACAAGGAGGTCACCATTTTTTATCAGTTGTGTAGCCATAGAGAACATTGCTACATATTTTTACATGACGTAATGTAAAACAGCAGCTACGTTGAATAAGCTGCACAGTTAGTATTAGGCTACTCTTTAAGCTCTACGTCCTGTACTTGTTATACACAACATTATGGTGTTTATAAATGGCATCACTAATGGTGTAAATGATGGAATATATATGCAGTCTTCCAGCTATGTAGAGAGTGTGATTTACCCAGTTAGAGAGCAGGGTTTATGCTGCTCTGTCACTGCTGCTGATATATGCTTTATAATTAGATGCAGAGTAAATCAGTCTGAAATTGTGGTCTTGTGAGTTTCCACTTAAGTGGCTTGCCAGTTTTGTTATGGACATTTCTCCCTTTAATTCAAGGGATGCTTAGATTTGACTGGAGTTTGAATGTACACTGTGGTTCCTTTTATGTCTGCACAGGGATTTCTTTGGTTGTTGTCTTTTCAGTGATACCTACAGAATTGGCCAGCGTTGCAGTGTTTTATGGGTGGGGTGGTACTGACGTGTTACATTCAGTATTCCATCAGCAATAAATTTAATTGTAATTCTGATTCATGTTTAGAGATATAATGACTTCCAGGAGTTTAATTTCTTGGAGGTACTTTCTCAGTCTGGACCCAATTCTTCTGTCCAATCTTTCTCCTCCTCTGCCTCTATCGCTTCTTGTCTTTTGCGGACTCTTGTTTTTTATTTGTCCCTTTTCTCATCCTCGCCATCTTTTCTCTTTCACAGGAAAAAAGAACAGGCTACCACAAAGAAGGATAGGGTCACCCACTGCCTGACAATATGTGAAAACATAGTGGCTCAATCTCTGAGGTAGGCCTTCCTGAATGAACTTTAGAGAGTGTGTGACAACACTGACCTAAGTTTAATATTTGCCAGTTTGAGTCAGATTGCATTGAGAGGTTATGACATTTTACCCCCTCTGATTTCATGATAGTTTTGAGTGTTTCATGTGTGAACAATTCAGAAAAGTGTTTTTTACATATACAAACAATGTATGTTGAAAGTCGATAGTCTGTGTGTGTAATGACATTTGCCTCACCTTTCCTCTCTATGGTCCTGGGAGCAGAACATCTCCAGAGTTTCAGAAACTGCTGGGCATCGCCATGGAGATGTTCCTGCTCTGCAGCGATGACAGCGAATCAGATGTCCGGATGGTAGCCGATGAGTGCCTGAACAAAATCATCAAAGTGAGCAGGATCCCGCACTGCTTTCTTTTCTCCTATTTTCAACTTTGACTACGTTTACATGCACAACTTATTCTGTTTTTTGCCCTTATTCTGGAGCCTTTCTCTTTCATTCCTTAAACCACCTTCTTGAAAAGGTCAGCGATGAAATATTTGCGCATGTCCAAAAACATCAATGTTGATATCAAAGTTTTTCATAATGTTTAAAAGGAGGTGTGTTTCTTCCTCCCACCCAAAATGTGTGATTTTAAATGAGTATGCATGTCAACCCCAAAGCCTTTCAAACTGTTGGCTAGTTGGTTGCACAATGCATTCATGACAAAACACAGGCCTGACCATAAACAAGCCAGAGACCGTGTGTTGCAAACTGTGGTAAAAAGCTGAGACGCATATTCCAAATGTGTTGTATACATGTCCAAAGAATGCTCCTAAAACCTGAATAATATTTGCATATCCCACATGTCTTAATCAGCAAATGCTTAATTTGGAAAAAGGCCTGATGGACGTATCCAAATGGAATATGCTGCTTATATGACTAGGACAGTATGTTGATCATCAATTAATTTTCTGTTAGCACCCAATGAGGACTCAGTACACTTACAGAATAATTAGCCTTGGTTTGGAGAATAATTTTTGATATTTATTTTCAGGCACTGATGGACTCCAACCTACCTAGGCTGCAGCTGGAGCTATACAAAGAAATTAAAAAGGTATGAAGTATATGTTTGTGCTGTGAGTTGTTTTTTTATGCCACAGTGTTATCCTCAGACCAATGACAAATGTTTGACATTTGTTTCATGTAAAGTGCGAAAATGAAAACACCTTGTGTGCTGAGTGACATTAATGATTTTTGGGCATCTCTGTAGAACGGTGCCTCTCGGAGTCTGAGGGCGGCTTTGTGGAGGTTTGCTGAGCTCGCTCACCTCATCAGACCACAGAAATGCAGGTATGCACACACAATGCCTGAAAATGACCTTTTTGCTTACACGATGCCAAACTCAGAGGGAAAATCCCACCTGAAGATTAGCAAATTTTGGTGTACATTGCAAACGTACTAACTAGTTGGTTAAGGCCCTGTCTACACATATACAGATATTTTTGTAAATTCATATTGTCCTCACATTTGGCCTCTCATCTACATGCAAATAGAGTTTTAGGTTACTAAAACAGCTATTTTTTAAAAAAAAAAATCCCTTTTGTTGTTAGAGGAAGAAACATCACTGTCTAACACACTTTGAAAAGGGTGTTTCGCTGCTTTGTTCTATTTGCATTCTTATCCTTCCCTCCATCTTTGTGGTCCAGACCCTACCTGGTCAACCTGTTGCCATGCCTCAGCCGAATCACCAAGCGACAGGAGGAGACAGTACAGGAGACTCTGGCTGCTGCAATGCCCAAGATCATGGCCGCCTTGGGACACTTCGCCAATGATGGCGAGATCAAGGTATCCAGACAAAGCAAAAATGTTGAAAGTGTTGATAATGGAAATTGAATTTTTGCTTTCAATTGCTTCATCTGTTGTCTTTTAGAATTTAATACCGTGTTTCTGTACCCATGCCTACATTTAATTTTAAAGGCTTGCTTCCTACCGGCAATGTCAAAACGCTGTCATTTTAAAATGTTTTAGATGTAACTAATTTAACAGAAATTACTGCCAAAAACTGGACACCATGTGCACGAGGACATATGCCTGTCTGTACATCCTGAAAGCTTGAATTCATAGTAGTCCAACCATCTTTGTCCCAGGTGCTGCTGAAGTCATTCGTGGCCAACCTGAAGTCCAGCTCCCCCACCATCAGACGGACAGCAGCCAGCTCAGCCGTCAGCGTGTGCCAACACTCCAGACGCACCAGCTACTTCTACACCTGGCTCCTTAATGTGCTGCTGGGTAAGACACACAAAGGCACACACTCATAGAAATACTCAAGACATTCACTTTCTCACCTGCCTAGTTTTAAATTAATTAGTTTTAATTAATTACATTTGTGAGCTATTTTAGTATTGAACTGCTTTTAGCTATACAGCACTGCAGCTACAGACATTCAAATAGGACAAATAAACACACATCCTGACCTTCTGTGCTAAGATAAGATAAAGCTTTATTTATCCAGAGGCAAATTGCTGTGCAGCAGCTGCAATACACAGTTGAATGAGAGCAAATACAAAGAGTGCAAATATAAAACAGTATGGTGCAAATCCAGAATACATACAATATATATCCTTTTCTAGGTCTTCTGGTTCCAGTGGATGAGGAGCACCCCAGCCACCTAATTCTGGGTGTGCTGTTAACCCTTCGCTACCTGATGCCTCTGCTGCAGCAGCAAGTCAACACCACCAGCCTCAAAGGAAGCTTTGGAGTCATGAGGAAGGAGGCTGATGTACAGCCAACACCTGAACAACTGCTACAGGTAGAGAGTGGAGAGTGACTGTGTGGATGTCTGTGTTTGTATGTTAAGTATCAAGGTCTGGCTAAATTTCACATTTGTGTGTCTCAAGGTGTACGAGCTGACCTTACACTACACACAGCACTGGGATCACAATGTAGTCACGGCGGCTCTGGAGCTCCTGCAGCAGATGTTCAGGACTCCCCCGCCAGAGCTGCTGCATATGCTCATCACCGCAGGCAGCATCGCACGCGGCACTGTATTCCGCCAGGACACCGAGAGCCGTGCACGCTCCGGTAGCATCCTCGAGCTCATTGGTAAACACATAAATCAGTCGGGACTGTGTTCATAAAGCTTGTTATCTCCTTTGTACAATGTAGTGTCGGCTCTGCAGTGTTTTACATAGTCGCAAGGCACTTGGGATGTCTCGGCTTCAGGTAGCTTTTAATTCATTAACCCTTGCTGATTTTGCCAGGTAATAATTACTCAATCAAACTGTGTTTTTGCTCTGCTCTAGTTCCTGCTTTGGTCTGTGTTCGCAACTTTTTTCTTTGCTTGCTAACTCTTTCCCTGTTGTCTGTAAATAATCGTTCGGTTTCCTATGAGTTTCTCTGAGCTTTTGCTGCTTTTCTCTTCCTCACCTCCTGTTTCTATATCCTGTTTCCTGCCATTTGCAGCGGGGGGAGGGTCTTCCTGCAGTCCACTCATTCTCAGGAAACAGAGAGGTGACTAGTCTATTTATCTCCTCTGTTCACCTCTACCCTCTAACTGATGTTTCTGTCAAAGTTTGGGCAAATTTACCTCTGACTGAGTCACCTGTGGCGGTTGATTTTCCTCTGAATTGTGGATACGTTGTTAATGATGCACAGTATTTATTTTTTAATGTACGTATCCAAGAAAATCTAAGGCAGATTCCTTTGTTGTCGTGTTTTTAATACACTCAGTTAAAAGTAAATTTGCACCACCCAGGTTTAAGTCTCTTTCCCTCTCTTCATCTGGTGTAACCGTTGATGTTATATTGACACTAAAGTTGTTGTTCTCAGGTAAAATGCTCTCTGGGGAGGAGGATGGGTTGGAGGACGACGCTGAGAGAACAGAGGTCACCACTGGTGCCTTCACAGGTGAGATACAACCACCAGGAGGCAGAATGTGAAGTATTATGCAACAGTGGCAGTCTTACCGGCTATATTTCATTTTTAAAACTAATTGATAAAGCCCCATGCTGCAGTGAAAAATAAGCTTTGTGTGCGTCTTTCTTGCAGCATCGGTCGTTGGTGCAGAAGGCTCCACGGCGGCCCAGGTTGACATCATCACCGAGCAGCCGCGCTCCTCCCAGCACACCCTGCAGCCTGGCGACTCTGTGGACCTCAGTGCCTCTTCAGAGCAGGGCGGCGGCGGGGGTGGAACATCTGCATCCGATACGCCTGAGTCACCCAACGACAACGAGGAGGAAATGTTGAGTCGGAGCTCCAGCGGCGGGGCCAACATTACTCCAGAGACGGCTGACTACACCACACCAGAGAATGCCACACCGGAGGGAGGACCCTTAGGAGAAGGCGGGACTCTGCTAAGCACTAATGACCGCTCACTTCCACCCAGCGACTCCTCGCAGACCACCACAGAGGGACCAGATTCAGCTGTCACCCCTTCAGATGTAGCAGAACTGGTCAGTGTGACTGAATGGGCATGCAAGTGAGATTTAATTTAGTTGGTGAATACAGCTTAAACACACAGTGCTTCACTTCTGTGCATATATGTGTGAAATCCAGAGGACAGCCTGCTTCCCTGGACACTAAAAGACTTAATTACCATGAAGTGCTAAAATTAACTATGAACATTAATGTCCCTAATGGCAGAGTTTCCACTTTAAGAATGATGCTACACTTCATGGAGTTAGGATTTGTAGAATGGACAAAATATTAAGCACTGCATAAGGTGGTTTTAAATGTTTTAGCCCTTTACCTACAAGTTGCATATACGTGAATCTAATTTAAATAATTTCCCAAATCATAGTATAATGCTTTCAGTTGATGACTTTATTATTGGTAATATTAAAATGACTCCACTAACACAGATAAAACATGGCCTAACAAGAACATTTATAGCCACATTAACACATTTTTATTTAGTCTTGCACCTAACCTTGCCAATATCAGTCCTGTTGAGCCAGGAGAGGTATTTCCTCTCTGATAGCCAAGATGGATCAAAGCCTGTCTTTCTGTGTTTGTCGAAGGGTGCAGCTGTATCAACAGGAGAGGTGCTAGTGCTCTGGCTAGGACTAACGTTAGCTTCCTTCCCATTAATAGCAGAACTGCTTGCATCCTCGCCACTGTTGCCCAGATTCAGGTTGGGCGGCGCATCTAATTTTTTTACGTTATTGCACGAAACATAACAACACCTGTATGTGTGGATGGGCAAAACCTCGCCCTCTATAAAGCATAGTGAGGACTCCCTAAATGACAGCAAAATGCAGTAAAGACACTTCCACTGAGCTGAAATGAAAGAGTGCACCTAAATTGTTTCAGAAAAGCACTGACCAGAGGGCCCCACAGAGGTAAATCATTGATTTTCGAATAGATGGATATTTGGCTTATTTGGCAGGGGTTACAATTATAGTGGAAAAACTGTCTTCTCTGTTTGGGAACTTGTTGGTAGTTATGTTTAGTACATTTGATAAGCAGTAATGGAGCACAACATGCAAACCACTTGTATGGTAATGTATGGTGTATGCAGAATTTTATAATAATAAATGCTCCTTGGAGTACATAGGTGAGATGTGACATCACAGATTTGGTTCAGTTGTTTAGGTTTTGCTGCTCCCCTTCAGAGACATTTTGGTGTGAGTTTGTCCACTCTAACAATTCTACCTCTATGGCCTTCCCCCCTCCACCTTACCCTTCTCCCCGCTTCGTCGCAGTCGCGCACTCCATTGCCGCGGGCGATTGAACCATCCCCTCCCTCGCCAACTTCCACCGAGGGTCCCGATGCCACAGACAGCGACTCTTCTGTCTACACTGCTTCCTCTTCGTCCTCTTCTTTCTCTTTCTCCTCCTCTTCCTCCTTCTATGCCACCTCTTCCTCTAGCACTAGTGACAAGGTCAGCCAATTGGACACTTTGAACCGAGTGGGAGGGGCTTGCTTGTCTGGAAACTTTTGGCTTCCTCCATTCTTTCCCCTTTCGTTCGCTTGTTCGTCACAACCCATGCACAGAACTTACCCTGCTTATTGCTTCCTTTCCCTTCTTGTTGTCATTGACAATATATTAATCCCTGTCTCCTCCTCCTCCTCCTCCTCCTCCTCCTCCTCCTCTTCCTCGTTTCCAGTGATTTCCTCTCAAAAATGAGATGCTTTTGAAAGACCTTTGTAAAAGCAAGCAACCCCAACATCCCATGCTGATGGCTTGCATTGAAGAGTTCAAAGTTGAAGCATGAAGGCCATCTGTTCCTTTAACCGTTCACCCTCAGATTTGATTCCCTTTACCTTTCAGAGAGACTGTGACAGGCTTTTGTTCCTGCGGAAGCCAAACCTGGGAAAACAATTATTTAAAATTCTCGGATTGAGAGTTCTTTATACATCTTCCCAGTTAGTTCTCTGTAAAATGTCATGTGTGTTCCCCATGTAGTCGAAATACTAATACTAGTTTGGATCAAAAGCTTGGTCTTCCTCTGGATTGTGACAACCACAATTGCAGAGTTCTCAAGCCTGTGCTTTTTTTTGTCTGTGTGTAGTTGATTTGCTGTAAATTAAGTGACTCAAGCATGACCCAGCAGAGTTTAATAAAGGGAATGTTTGACTTGCAGTTTTAGTTGTTTGTTATGCTGTGTCTCAGTGTGTCCTCAATCCAGCAAATCTAACTCAAAAATGAATGAGTCAGAACTACTTCGGTATCCTTTGCATGTGGGTGCATTGCAGATGTGTTGCATTAAATGTTTCTGTAATCTAACTTTAGTTTCTTACTGACAATGTTTGCTCTGTGTTTCTGTGCATAAGGTGCTGGATGGCAGTGAGAGCCAGTACTCTGGGATGCAGATCGGGACGTTACAGGACGAAGAAGACGAAGGAGCAGCACCTGCCTCCCAAGAAGAACCTCCAGAACCCTTCCTGCAGTCAGCGCTGGGTATGCTTGTGTACACAAATATGCACACACATAAACATGGGTTGTCAGTGGGAACAGGTTCCTTTTCATTGATATGAAGCTTTAATCATGCTTTTTGTTTCTATGTGCAGCTCTGAGCAAGCCTCATCTGTTCGAAGGCCGAGGTCACAACCGGCAGGGTTCAGACAGCAGCGTGGACCGCTTCATACCAAAGGACGAACCCGCTGAACCCGAACCTGACAACAAGGTAATCCACGCACCAACATCCATGCCAATTTTTTGTACCTGAAGGTAAAGAAGGCAAAATTATTGTGTATCTGTCCTTAACTTAAAATGCCTGCTTCTCAGCCATCTCGGATAAAGGGTCCGATCGGGCATTATACAGACCAAGGGGCCGAGCCGCTGGTGCACTGTGTACGGCTTCTTGCTGCTTCCTTCTTGCTGACAGGACAAAAAAATGGTAAGTGTTATCAGAACTTCTTAAAATATGCCATAGGTGTGTTTAAAGATGTCATCCTATTTTCCTACAAATAGACTGATATAAGTCCAAATAAGTACCAGTGACATTAGCCTTGTTTTTTAAAAGGTGCTCAAGTTGGAGCATCTGTGAACTGCAGCACTATGAACTTTTACTTTTAGGTTTATCTGGCTTCCTTTTTTGTTTCATTTGCATATAAATCTTTGCTGTGCTATGTTTTTCCAGGTCTGACCCCTGATAAGGAGGTGCGAGTGAGCGTGAAGGCTCTGGCACTCAGCTGTGTCGGGGCGGCAGCAGCACTGCATCCTGAAGCCTTCTTTAATTCCCTCTACCTGGAGCCGCTGGACGGCATTCCAGTAGAAGGTAGGGGCATAAAAATTTTAAGACAATCCTATTTAGATGATGCTTGATGCCTTAAGAGGTTCCTTTTGACAAAAGGCCTATATTGGGGATTAATGGACAAACCTAATATTGTGGGTTGGGAGAGAGTTACTGCCCCAAGCGAAGGAGTTCAAGTATCTCGGGCACTTGTTCACAAGTGAGGGTAAGATGGAGCGTGGGATGGATATGTGGTTTGGTGTGGTGTCAACAGTGATGTGGGCACTATGCTGGACCGTCGTGGTGAGCAGATGAAAATGGATGGATGGAATATTGTGACAGTCATCACTCAGATCCTCAAGTCTAAGGGCTTTTATTATTAATTTACTAGAACATCATCATACTATTTTCACATGGAAAAGAATTCACATATTTAGGGGCCTTGCACACCCACACAGGTGTTTCCACTTATTTAGGCTTGTTAGGCCTCTGCTCAGGTGGGTGGAGCTATGCGGGCAGACATTTTGATTTGTCACAGTAGGAAAAGCACAGGTGTAAGTAATGAAATCCATTATGGCTGAATTCCATTTAGTTGCTTTCGTTTCAGGTTGCTGATGGTGTGCATGCTGGCTCTGAACTTGTACAGCTGAGAGCTATGATATTGAGAATTTGTCATGATATGATTATATGGATGCACAATAAGCAATATTACTGGAGTTTGAAGCCTGAGGAATGAGTGTAGCTGGGGCAAGAGTTTTGGATTGCCTCACTGAATCTCCAGGATGAGCAAAATGACTTTTGGTGAGATGTTGCAGGTAAAATTGGCTTTTGTTCACTGAAGCTCATTGTTAATGTGGATATCTTTATTGAAACAGCAGATGTTTTTGTTGGTCTGTGGCCTTTTGCATTCACTTATCTTAGTGAATATAATTTCCGCTGTTTTATTGAGCACAATGGGGCTTTTACACAGCAGACATTTTGACTTGTCATTGTAGGAAAAGCAAAGGCATCACTAATAACGTTAACTGTCTTCCAGTTTGCAATGACAGTGTGATGGTGAGCCAGCATGCACCATGACAGGACCCTAAAACTAAAGCAACTAAATGAAATTCAGCCATAACTGATATTATTATTCACACTCCACCGTCTTCAGCTCTGCCTTTGACCCTGCTCTCTTTCTCTGTCCCCTTGCAGAGCAGCAGTATATCAGTGACATCCTGGGCTTCATTGACCATGGGGACCCCCAGATCAGAGGAGCCACTGCCATCCTCTGTGCAGCCATCATACAAGCTGCACTCACCAAAACACGTTACAACATTCACACCTGGCTGGCCAGTGTGCAGAGTGCAACAGGTGTGTGTGTGTGTGGTGTGTTTCTCTTGGTGCTGACATTTTGAAAGTTTGGATAGTATTTAAAACCCCCCTCCACAGTTTTACTTCCTGTTTAATAGTTAACATTCTGTTGTTTTTTTTTTTAAACAGAACTGGGAGTGTGTTTAATGGTCAGATGTAACATTAATCCATAACTATAGCAAAAAGATGGCATCTACAAAAGTTTGGAAAACATCAATATGGCATTTACTTTGGTTAATTTGCTGTTAACAGAGCACAAGTGAGACAACACTTGGCACAACATGGCGACTTTCATCTCTCCTTCACTTGCTCTCCTCTTCACCATCTCCTGCTGCAGCTGTTGGTTGTGTAGTGATGAGGTGCTCTTTGGCTGGTGTGCAGCTCTGTGGTGCAGCAGCAGCCAGAGTCCCTCAAAGGAAGGATAGATTTGTTGCCAAGGTCTGCTGTTTGAAATGGAGCTATGGGATGTTTAGGAGGGGCATCGTCTACTAGCATAGGCCGCTTTCACCTCAGCGCACAGCACCGATACTGCCCCGATCAACAGTAGTGTTGCTCTTTTTATTTTTTCTAATGGCACTGAAAATTGTGTGCTTTCCAGTGTCTGGACCTGTTAGAGGCCGATGCTGGTGGGCAGTACAAACTTTAAACACATCCCGGAACTGCATTTCAGACAGTGGACTTCTCTATCCATCCTGCGGTGCCCTGTGGCCAAGAAGAGAGCAAGTGAGAGACATTTGGTGTGTTGTGCTATTTTAGCCGGGGGTATTTGGTGTTATTCGCGGTGTTGATTGACACCATTCACTTCACACTGGCAACAAATGCCATTATTACAATAAACAACACACTAAACTAAGATGGAGGGCAGCTACACGGATGTTACTAAGGTTATGGTGCCACAATTCGGGTAAAATACAAGATAAGTAGACAAGCTAGCTTACTATGATGTTTACGGTGTTCAGACGGTACACCTGCCTGAGGACAACATATGACTTAGAGATTCTACTATGGTCATACATCATCATCCTGTTTTAGCAACAACCTTCTATTTTTAACTTTGAGCACAAAATTAAGTTATTGGACAAAAAAAATCTGAACAGTTTAACAAAACAACATGGTCATGACTAAGAAAAATATGAAATATCATAATGGTTCTCTCTCACCTGTCTGGTCCAGGTAACCCCCTGTCCCTGGTGGACTTGGTGCCTTTGCTCCAAAAAACTCTGAAAGATGAATCATCTGTCACCTGTAAGATGGCTTGCTCTGCAGTGAGGGTAAGGCACTTCTGTGCAAGTGTGTCAGTAATTGGTGCTCTGCGTGCAAGTTTGTGTCTGACTTCTTTTATGCGTGTTTCAGCACTGCCTCATGACTGTGTGTAGCAGTACGTTGAGTGAGCTCGGCCTGCAGTTGTTGATAAACCTTCTCGCTTTGAGGGACTCCTCCTATTGGCTTGTTCGCACTGAGCTCTTGGAGACCCTGGCTGAGATGGACTTCCGGTAAGAGCAGTTGTCGGTTTTTGTATTACTGGAGCTACCTGCTCAAGCTGTTAGGGGTGGACTGTACTTTCAACATCACTATTCTTCATATTCTCAATGTCTGTTAGATAGCATGTCTAATCATGTCACTCAACTGCCTTTTAAAGATATTTCCTCTTTCCTCTTTAAGGTTAGTACATTTCCTCGAGAGGAAAACGGAGACTTTGCACAAAGGGGATCATCACTACACTGGGGTAAGTTCTCCGTTCTACCTTTCTTGTAGTCTTGCTTTGAAAATTCAAATCTTCAAATGTTTTTAAGACACAGACATTCAGTGTGTCCTGTTCAACTTGAGTTTAGTGCTACAACTATTACTTTGATATTGGATTAATCTGTTTTACTCTGCTTTATCAGTTGTTGATCAAATAAAGAGGGGAAAAAAAACTACATTTTATATTAGTATTTTATTTGAAAAAACAACAACAACTTATTCCTCATCTTCTCGACAGTGCTCTTTCAAACAACTTCCAAATAAAAATCCACCAAATGTATGCTACATCAAGACTAAGTACAGAAAAGGCCTCTTCAATAAGAAATGAATTTGGGAAAAATGGGAAATGTGACAAGCATATATTTGGTCAGACATTGCTTAAGTTTCTGTGGTGAAGAAATGAAGGATTCACTTGAGACTGTCTCTCACTGATGCTGTGAAATTTTCCAAAAACTCCATAACATCACGTTACACTCCAGTGTCTCTCTGACCTAATTTCAACAAATTAGTGTTCACTCACAGAAATACTCACAGAAATACCTTCTGTCTTGTTTTTTCTGTTTTGTGATGATCAGTGTAGCCAGGCCCTTTTGATAAAGCTATTTGTTAGCTTTATGAAGTGTTAGCTTCAAAATATTTGGGGGCTCAGCTGAGGGATGCCTGGCTACACTGGATCAAATTCTTACTCCAAAGACAAAGGAGATGGCATCATTTCTTGTAATGCAATACGAGCTACACAAGATGTGGAATTGGCTGACTTACTGCTCCACTAAGTCTTTGCCTCCACCTTAGGAGACACTGCCCAGTGCACCATGCATCATAGCATAGACCCAACTAATCGATTATGAAATTCAATGGCAACTATTTTTATTATCTTTTTTTAATCGACCCTGCTTGAGTTGCTGAGACTGTGGTCCCTAATTAGTCCACATTTCTCTCTATCTAGCGGCTGCAGCTGCAGGACAGAGTCCTGAACGATGTGGTCATCTGTTTGTTGGGAGATGATGACCCCAGAGTCCGGCATGTAGCAGCCTCTGCTGTCAGCAGGTATACTATCTCTTCTTTACTGCTGACAAGCGCACTTTTTGTATTATTTTCCCCCCTAGGTGTCTTCTTCCTAATGTCTCCTCTAATCCTTCCCACATGTCTCTGCGGCTTTCTCTCTACCAGGCTGGTTCCCAGGTTGTTCTATGACTGTGACCAAGGTCAAGTGGACCCAGTAGTGGCAATCGCCCGAGACCAGAGTTCAGTCTATTTGCAGTTGCTGATGCATGAGACACAACCCCCCTCCCAGTTCACAGTTAGTACAATCACAAGGTATGTGCACTCGTCTCACAGGCTCTCAGTGCCATCCTATTCCTAAAAATGATTCTCAAGATCATTGTCATGTGTTCCTTTTTATGGTACATACAGTTTGTTGTGTCGTTCACTCTACAAGAGCTTTGAAATTGAGTGGTTTAATTACAAAGCTCATGAAAAAAAATCAGAGCACAACCTGAGAAACTCTGCTCTTCCCTTTTCTATGTCTTCCAGGACATACAGAGGCTACAACTTGTCCAACAATGTGTCTGATGTCACAATCGAGAACAATTTGTCCAGAGTCGTTACTGCTGTCTCCCATGCTTTCACCTCCTCTACCTCCAGAGCCCTGACGGTGAGCTTTTAAGACATGCATAACATTTTACCTTTTTTGCCTGCTCTATGAAAAGCTTGACGATGTTTTTAAATACCATCCGTTTGTCTTATTTCTCTGCAGTTCGGCTGCTGTGAGGCCTTGTGCCTCCTGGCTTCAAATTTTCCCGTGTGCAATTGGAGCACAGGCTGGCACTGTGGCTATGTTAGCTCCAGTAGCAGCTTTTCTTCCCGCTCTAGTCTCAACCGCAGCAGGGGCAGGGCCCTCAGGTTTGTGCACTCTCTCTTGTTGATTAATATTTTCCTGTGCATTTAATGCCATCCTATTTGTATTATCTTCCACACAACTTCTTGCCAGCCAACGTGCTCCTCTTTCTCCACACACACCTGATCATCTTATGTCCTTGTCCCTCTGTTCTGTAGTGTGTCACAGCCCAGCAGTGCTCCAGCCTCTTCAACCACCTCCTCGTCTGCACCAGAGACTGAGCGGAGGACTCTGACAGTGGGAATGGCTAACATGGTCCTTTCCTTACTCTCCTCCGCCTGGTTTCCACTGGATCTCTCTTCACACCAGGATGCACTTTTGCTCTCTGGCAATTTGATCGCTGGTGGGTAATGTGCATACAAAGATTCATGAGACCATGCTGTTCATGGAGCTTGAAATTATACTACATTGCAAACATACCACTATTCACTCAAACTTTGAGGCAAAAGCAATAACTTGTTATTGATAACTGTTATCATTAACTGTCTCTTGATCGTGTTCCCAGCTGTGGCTCCTAAATGCATGCGCAACCCGTGGGCTGGAGAGGAGGAAGGCAGCAGTGGTAGCACCAACACCAGTGGAGGCCCAAATAAGATGGAGGAACCCTGGGCAGGGCTGTCAGAGCGCTCCCTAGTGGCCATGGTGGAGCAAGTCTTTTCTCACCTACTAAAGATCCTCAACATCTGTGCCCATGTGCTAGAGGACACACCACCTGGACCGGCAGTTAAGGTAACTGTTCATAGACTCTGTGTTTGGTCATCATTTGTAGTGCGAAGTACACACTACGTGAGAATCAGGCGGATTTTTTTGTGCCTGATTCCCCCTCCTGACAATCATCAGCAAAGCCCGGATTTTTTTTTGATGCTTTTAAAGATCATCTTGCCAGATTTTCCTGTGGTGCGAGTCATCTAAAGAGTGTTTTCTATATCCCCTGATCTGCTAGGAAATCCATCTTTGCCACAACAATTTTAAATTTTCAATTTGAAATTCTGTGTGAGTGGAACTCAAGAATCGCCAGTGGCCCGTGGGTTTCAGAGGGTTTTAATGCAATATCAATTGGGTTTCAACTCAGAATTTACTCTGTGGTATCCTTGACTTTATCCAAATTTTTCTTTGTTGATTTCCTGTAAAAAAGTGGTGCAAAACCTTCTTCCTGCCTGTCCTCTCCCATGTTTGTTTACTCTAAAGTCACAAGATTCACAGTTTGGGAGTCAGGACTCTGGTTGTTCGTGAATGGAATCTGTTAGTGTGTTGTATGTTGTTTTGGGCAAATCCTTACTCTCCACACACTTTAGAACAATTATCTATTTATCATGACATGTCATTATGTGTGGGGTCTTTAACATTTTCAACATTGGTTTAAAATTTGAAAAAACGTTTAGCGTGGGCCAGGCTTAAGTCACATTTCACTGGCATCTGCTTATGACTACAAGTTGTATCCACAGGAAGGTCATTGTATTGAGTTCACTTCTTGTTTTAGGCTACCCTCCCCTCCCTGAGCAACACCCCCTCCCTCAGTCCCATTCGGAGAAAAGGCAAGGAGAAGGATACCACTGAGCCCAGTGCTGCACCTATGAGCCCAAAGAAAAGCAATGAGGTCAACACAGGTAAATGCACACCTAGCCGTGCACAAGCACAGGTTCATATAATCTCTCCGAGGTGTCTGTGAATACTTAAAAGTTTGATTTTGTGCTTTTTGTGAGCAGCCAGGCCAGCAGAGAGCACTGGGTCAACAACCGTTAACAAATCTACCACCCTTGGCAACTTCTACCACCTGCCACCCTACCTCAAGCTCTACGATGTCCTCAAAGCTACACATGCCAACTACAAGGTCAGGACATGCATCTATTTTACCCCACTTTTTATCAAAATACAAACAAGTTTTAGTATCTTAAGTGGTGTTAATTGTGTGTGTTGCATCCTAGGTGACGCTGGACCTCCACAGCAACCAGGAGAAGTTTGGAAGTTTCCTGCGTTCCACTCTTGATGTTCTGTCACAGCTCCTGGAGCTGGCCACACTACATGACATCAGCAAGGTAAAGATATGACATCACCTCTGTGAGCCGGAAAGAGGAGGTTCTGAATGATTTTTATTTCATTAAAAGTAATTTAGTTTGTTTCATTAATATAAGCCAATGTATCAATCAGTTGAATAAACTGATGAACTATATTCTCTGTCAGTGTGTGGAGGAAATCTTGGGCTACCTCAAATCCTGCTTCTCCAGAGAACCAACCATGGCTACTGTGTGTGTACAACAGGTCAGTAATCTGTGTTTGTCTGTCATTGTAGAGCAAGCTGTCTGTATTGTTGGGTGTATTTTGTGTGGCAGTCTTTATGGTTCCAACACTGAGCAGTGTGCTGCAACCGGTGCGACTCCACACAGAGTGAGGCTGGTTCCTGCCGACAGGGCCTGTAAAGGCATTGGTTTCCCTGTGCGATGGTTCCATACATCTTAATACACACACAGTCATATATTAGCCTAATGTCATCTTGCCTGTGCCTTTTTAGATGCAGCAAATTTCGTAACTGTTAGCAAAGTATGATGAAGAAGGATTATATGATAGTCTGCATTGCATAACAGTCAATCTAGTTTGCACTGAATTAATTCAGAAATTGGAGGAATTTCTTTCCTAAAAGAAAAAACAAAACAGATAGATCACTGTTAGTAAGCGCAGCCAGCAAATCTGACTGATCTCGGAGACAACAAAGATGTGTCCCTTTGGTATTTACTCCTGCAGGGACATCAGCCCTTGCAAAGAAAAATGTCCTATGCAAGACCAAAGTCAGTAAATCTCAGGGGAACAAATAAACAATAAGATAAATTTAAGGATGGAAAAATCTAATCCAACACCATAAACATGAGGTCGCCTGGAATGGGGAATATCCTGTAAGACACCCCCGCGACTTAATTATGATTAGGTGCAAAGAAAAGATACTGACTTGGTTGATACTAAATATTTTCTAATCAAAGGTCCAGATACACCTAATCTACATCAAAGGACTAGTGGCGACGGAGGCTCATCTTGGCTCATGTTGCCTGTGTCTTGGCCAAAAAGTTGCACTTGATCAGACCATAAAGACAACAGCCGACAGCCAAACAAGCACGTAGGTTCTGCGCCTGCATGAGAGGAAATAACTCCGTACCAGCAGGTGGTGATAGTCTGTATTTGTCATTCAAAAATTGAAACCGGAAGTCTGACAGGACGGTCAGATGTTGAAAGAACAACTGATATTTGCTGTGTGCTAGCAAACAATGATACAAACAAATACGAACTGTTTCTGCTAAAGAGCTCAGTGGCTAAAATCATAATCTTAACTAATTTAAGAAGTTTGTGTCAAGCTCACCCTGACAAAACACTGACAAGGTGGCCGACTACTGCCAACGGTGCCGGATACTAAGCAAAAACTAGGTCAGCAGACATTCACTGGCAGCCCATCATTAACTGATGGCCGACGGTCAGCTTGGTGTTTCAGGGCCCACTTGAGAATAGCAGATTTAATCCAGTTAGAAGAAATGTGCCTTAATGAAATAAATCCTTTTTAAAATGTGTAAGCCAGTTTATTTACACAAGTCTATTTGAAAATGCAACTCATCTAAACACATGTGGACTCCAAACTATTGCTTGTTTTATTTATTAACTGAAGACCTGTCTTTCTTTAGCTGCTGAAGACCCTGTTTGGCACCAACCTGGCCTCTCAATATGAGGGTTACCTGAGTGGACCAAGCCGTTCCCAGGGCAAGGCTCTCCGTCTTGGCTCGTCCAGCCTGAGACCGGGCCTTTACCACTACTGCTTCATGGCACCGTACACTCACTTCACCCAGGCTCTCGCTGATGCCAGTCTCCGGAACATGGTGCAGGCTGAACAGGAGCAGGACACCTCTGGGTGGGTTATAGCAACATACAGATGAGGCACAGGAGGAGAAAATGACATGCTTTCAGATAAATAAACATAAGAACATTTAAGAAACTGCCTTCTCTGTCCTCTTTTTAGATGGTTTGATGTAATGCAAAAGGCTTCGAACCAGCTGAGGTCCAATATTGCAAATGCAACACGGCACAGAGGAGACAAGGTAAACTGTTGTGCTGTTTTTTGAGTTGCGATTGTGAATAGATATTCATAAAGTATAATTTTCATTGCTCATTAGCTTGAGCAAGGTGCTGCCCCTTTAAAAGTTGTGGCCTCCCCTTTTGTTTTTTCCAGAACGCAATCCACAACCACATTCGTCTGTTTGAGCCGCTGGTGATCAAAGCTTTGAAGCAGTACACTACCAGCACCTCTGTGGCCCTGCAGAGACAAGTACTGGACCTGCTCGCCCAACTTGTGCAGCTCAGAGTCAACTACTGCTTGCTGGACTCAGATCAGGTTAAACATAAACAAAAAAACACACACATTGCGTGAGTTCATCTTCAGTCTGTTGAATTAAGCTCACTCAGGAAGATGTATTCTATGTTTTAGGTGTTCATAGGCTTTGTCCTGAAGCAGTTTGAGTACATTGAGGTTGGACAGTTCAGGTGAGTTATTTTTTTTTTCTTCTCATCCATGAGTCATGCATTTTCACAAACCCATGTGTCTCCCAGGCGTTTTTTTATGTGTGGTTACAGTAGTGATAAAACCTTTCTCCCACTGAACTGTAGATTAGCCCATCTATTCAGTGCCGTCCTGTGAACTAAAATAATACCTGTTCTTACACAGAGATTCGGAGGCCATCATTCCCAACATCTTTTTCTTCTTGGTGCTGCTGTCTTATGAGCGTTACCACTCCAAGCAGATAATCAGCATCCCCAAGATCATCCAGCTGTGTGATGGCATCATGGCGAGCGGCAGGAAAGCTGTCACACACGGTGAGAGGGAACACATGCAACACACAACCATTTTCTCTACTTTTAAACACATTCACTGAAGTTTACTCTCGCTTACATTCCTAAACTTTACTTCACACTAACGCATTACTTCAAAAGCACATTCTTACCGTAGCTGTAGTCTAAGTAATTAAATTTTCCCTCCACAGCCATCCCAGCCTTGCAGCCAATTGTCCATGACCTGTTTGTGTTGAGGGGCTCAAACAAAGCAGATGCAGGCAAAGAGTTAGATACCCAGAAAGAAGTGGTGGTGTCCATGCTGCTCAGACTTGTGCAATACCATCAGGTACGGTCGCAAATGGATACAAACAGACCCAAAATGTTAATGTGAAAACATTCCAGTCAGTCTTTTCTCTGCCTGATGATCTCTGTTCCGTGGTGTGTTGCAGGTGTTGGAGATGTTCATTCTTGTACTGCAGCAGTGTCACAAAGAGAATGAGGACAAGTGGAAGAGATTGTCCAGACAGATCGCTGACGTCATACTTCCAATGATTGCTAAGCAGCAGGTAGGAAAATGCATACGTGCGTGTGTGTGTGTGTGTGTGTGTGTGTGTATATGTTGGTGCACAGTGACAAATATAAGACATTTAGGCTACAACATATGTAATGAAAAACCCTTATATTGTCATCAGTAAACATATTTGTATGTTGATCCTCACAGATGCACCTAGACTCTCCAGAGGCGTTGGGAGTGTTGAACACTCTCTTTGAGACTGTGGCGCCCTCCTCTCTCCGACCTGTAGACATGCTGCTCAAGAGTATGTTTACCACCCCGGCCACCATGGTGAGACATCTCATTAGTTAGTACGCACAAAAACCTGGACAGACTTTTAACTTGCCTGTCGAATGTACCTTAACACACCTTGCAAAATATAGATTTTTAATTGACTTAAATTCAAACCTCTGCTCCTCCCAGGCATCAGTAGCTACAGTCCAGCTGTGGGTGTCTGGCATCCTGGCGGTGCTCAGGGTACTCGTCTCCCAGTCCACTGAGGACATTGTCCTGTCGCGGGTCCATGAGCTGTCCCTCACCCCACATCTCCTCTCCTGCCATACAATCCGTCGCCTGCATCAGCAGAGCCCATCCCCAAGTGACCCTCCCCCTGCTGACACTCTAGGTAACCAGGAACCTAATGGTGAGGCCCAAAAAGCCCTGCCTGAGGAAACCTTTGCCAGGTTAGTGAGCGTGTTTGCTATCTGTAGTTATAGGATATTTTTGATGTAAGGACTGAGGAATATTTTTACTCAGTCTGATCATTTTTGCAACCATTACTTTGCTTCCATATGTCTTTCCTTTTTTCCTTCTCACTTTCATTGACATCTGTCCCTGTAATCCCTCCTTCCAGGTTCCTGCTGCAGCTGGTAGGAGTGTTGCTGGATGACATTTCCTCCAGACAGGTTAAAGTGGACATTACAGAGCAGCAACACACCTTTTACTGCCAGCAGCTGGGCACACTGCTCATGTGCCTCATACATGTCTTCAAAAGTGGTGAGCTTGTTGAAATTTAATTGTCATTTTTGTTGAGAGTCCGGCTAAAACAGTAGATGTTAAGCTTTACAATGAAATGCATGATGCTCTTAGGAAGTGATGCACTTAAAATATAAGGACACTGACAGTCCTTTCCCTCTTTGCTTTCCTTCTCCTTCCAGGAATGTTTCGCAGGATCACAGCTGCAGCTAGCCGTCTCCTGAAGGGCGAGGGTGGAGGTGGACAGACAGGCACTGAGGCTGGCCTGTTTTACCCCTTGGAAGGCCTGAACAGCATGGTGCAGTGTCTGATCACCACCCACCCCTCCCTGGTGTTGCTGTGGTGCCAGGTCCTCCTCATCATCGACTACACCAACTACTCTTGGTGGGCTGAGGTGCACCAGACACCCAAGTAAGAACGGATGTTGTAGGTTACTCATGGATGTCTGATGTATGTGTTTAAACCTTAATCGTTCATGCGTGTCATATCATAAAAAAACACAATGAGGTATCCTGAATTGTAAGACTACAAGGCATCAAAAAATGAATTTGTAGTGCAACATATTGTCCAAAATGAATCCCTGTTTGAGCATGAGCACGGCACAGAATCTTGTGACAACCTACCCTGTCTCCATCCTTCTCTCAGGAGACATAGCCTCTCTTGCACAAAGCTGTTGAGCCCTCACTCCTCTGGGGAAGGAGAAGAGGACAAGCCTGAGACTCGGTTAGCCATGGTCAACCGAGAGATCGTACGCAGGGGGGCCCTCATCCTTTTCTGTGACTATGTGGTGAGACTCATATCAATAGTGTTAACATATTTTGTAGTAAGTCACAAATAGATGATGATCGTAAAAATATTTTGATTACACACAACTTTAAGTTAACGTGTTCATTTTGATTTTTCTCTTGGAATAATAGTGTCAGAACCTTCATGACTCAGAGCATCTGACCTGGCTGATAGTCAACCATGTGCGTGACCTCATCAGCCTGTCCCATGAGCCTCCAGTGCAGGATTTCATCAGCGCTGTGCACCGCAACTCAGCTGCCAGTGGTCTCTTTATCCAGGCCATCCAGTCCCGCTGTGACAACCTCAGCACTGTAAGATCACACCCTTTTTAACTCCTGCGCATCCTTCATAAGCCAAGTCATTGTATTCATAAAGCACATTTAAAAACGACCAGGCAACATTCTTTTTTGGTTTTTCAGTTTATCATCACAGGAGTAATTTTAACTTTTCCTTCTTTCATCCACTTGCCTTCTTTTTCACCTCTCTTTCTCTTTGCTCTTATTCTGTCACCCCTTTTCTACCTTTACTAATTGAGTCCTCCTTTCCTCTTGCAGCCTACCATGTTGAAGAAGACACTGCAGTGTTTGGAAGGCATCCACCTGAGTCAGTCCGGCTCCCTGCTGATGCTGTATGTGGACAAGCTGCTCAGTACACCCTTCAGGGTTCTGGCCCGCATGGTCGACACACTGGCGTGTCGCAGGGTAGAGATGCTACTGGCTGAGACACTACAGGTACAGCTTGTGTGTGGGCTTGTAACTTGTTGTCACAGGGGAGTTTGCTTGTCAGCTGAATGTGTGCCAAATTTTATTTTAGTGTCATGGTTCCATAGAAGTACCCAACCTATATAAGACTCATGAATATATTGATAGAAATAGATTTCTCACTTAGGGTAAAAAGTTTTTGATCTTAAAATTTCTCTGAAGTTGATCATGTGTTATTCTGACCCTCCGTCCTGCAGAACAGTATAGCTCAGCTGCCTGTGGAGGAACTGGACAGGATACAGGAATACCTTCAGACCAGTGGCCTGGCTCAGAGGTAACTCTTTTGTATTGCAATTTGAGGTTTGTAGTTTTAGCAATCTGTTGCATATTAATTTATATTTGTATTGTAAAAAGCAGAAGAAACAACAAAAAACAGAAATAAAACACACCTTTCAACAAAGCAAAAAATATGCCCAAGTCAAGCTAAACTTAAACAGAACATCTATCTGGAAAAATGCATTATATTCTCCCTGCATTTCTTTTTCTCAGGCATCAGAGGTTCTACTCCCTGCTGGACAGGTTCAGAGCCACTGTTGCGGACACCAGCAGCCCCACACCTCCTGTGACATCACACCCCTTGGATGGGGATCCACCACCAGCCCCTGAGCTCGTCATTGCAGATAAGGTGAGAGATTAGAGAATCAGTGTCTAAGTCTGTATTTGATGTTTTTACTGTCTGTCTTGATCCTGCAAAGTAAAGAAACCCAGAATAGGAGGTATTAATGTTTTTTGCACATGATTTAATTTTGTTTTTAGGAGTGGTACGTGGCTCTGGTGAAGTCTCAGTGTTGTCTTCGTGGAGATGTTTCGCTGCTGGAGACAACAGAACTCCTCACCAAACTTCCTCCCACTGATCTCTTTAACACCATGAGCTGCAAGGTGACAGACTGCAGTGCCCAGATATCAGACTTCAGGGATAAATATTCTTGACCATACTGATTATTTTAATAATTGAGTATATTGCATCTGAACCTGCCTTTTTTTCCCTTCCAGGACTTCAACCTAAGCCTGCTGTGTCCATGCCTAAGTATGGGGATGCAGCGGTTAGCACGGGGTCAGGGGTCACTCTTGTTGGAGACAGCCTTGCAGGTGACCCTAGAACGGCTTGCGGGAGTCACCGGCTCCCTCCCTTCCCCACACCAGTCCTTCCTGCCACCCGCCCAGCCACCGCCATATTGGAAGCAACTAGCTGACGTGTATGGTGAGTGGGAGGGAGAGATTGGTGTATGAAAATATAAAAGTCAGAGCTCCGTAATATCTCATACTAGATCAGTCATTTCTAAGTCTGCTAAATTTTGACCGCTTGTACAACTTGAAGTTAAGTTGAACTGACTTAATTGACCATGACTTCTTCTGTAAAGCATTGATGTTGCATTTTGTATTAGGAGTAGAAGAAATGCTGGTTTGATACCTAAATCTAAGGGGAAAAATGCTGAAGAAAAATATTCTTCTCTGTCTGCTGTCTGTTTTCAGATGAGCCAGGTTTCTACTCCAGGGTTCTGTCGCTCTGCAGAGCTCTGTCCCAGTACCTGCTGAATGTGAGCCAGCTGCCTTCCTCACTACATATTCCCTCTGACAAGGAGCACCTCATCACCACTTTCACTTGTACTGCAACTGAGGTAAAAGACCACTTATTAAACATTTTGTTTAGTCACTTGTTTGTTTTTGATTAATTTAATCACATTTAAGATCTTTGTTTCTCCTGTTTGGTGAGATTTCCAGGCTTCAGTCTCAATCATAAAAACAGTGGTAACAGTAGTTTAATGTTCTGTCTAATGTATCTGGGACCCCGTAATTTCATCCCTATTTGTTATAGACTATTAAATTCTTGTGTCAGATGTGGTTACTCTCTCCTCCACCCTTGTATGTCTCTCTCTGTCCAGGTGGTGGTGTGGCGTCTCCTCCAGAACAAGTTGCCCCTGAGTGTGGACCTGCAATGGGCTCTGTCCTGTCTGTGTCTGGCCCTGCAGCAGCCCTGCGTCTGGAACAAGCTCTCCACCCAAGAGTACACCACACACACCTGCTCCCTTATCTACTGCCTACGCCTCATCATTGTTGCAGGTGAGAAGGCTGCTGGGACTCGTTTGTGCATTCCCTTTTAAATTTTAGTACGGTCACATGTCATGACTGCCTTAAGACCCAACATGTTTTCATGCCATTTCAATACTGGTTAAATGTTTGGTCTTGCCCCCCTCCAGTGGCTGTGAGTCCTGGTGACCAGCTTCTGCATCCAGAGAAGAAAAAGACAAAGGCAGAAAGAGACGCTGAAGGAGATGAAGTGGACTCGCCGCATGCTGACCGTGAGCTCATATGTAGTGATTCAGTAAAGCTAACGGGCTCAGTCGTTTCCTCTGAGTTGGATCCCGGAGGGTATTTGCCATCATGTATCCCTTAAAGCTTTCACCTGTGTGTTGCAGACATGTGCGAGTGGCAAGCATGTGAGATCATGGCAGAGCTTGTGGAAGGCCTGCAGAGCATCCTTGCCCTGGGTCACCATAGAAACAGTGCATTCCCTGCTTTCCTCACACCAACCTTGCGCAACATTGTCATCAGTCTGTCCCGACTGCCTCTGGTCAACAGCTACACCCGAGTACCTCCACTGGTCAGTGTGCGAAAGATATTATGACTTTAGTATTTGTATACGTGAATGTATTAGTCCATTAAACATCTCTGTGTTTAGGTTTGGAAACTGGGCTGGTCCCCTCAGCCAGGAGGAGAGTACGGCACAACGCTGCCCGAGATCCCTGTGGACTTCCTGCAGGAAAAGGATGTCTTCAGAGAGTTCCTCTATCGCATCAACACACTGGGTATTGAAACACATACATATGGAATGATTCAGTAGAGTAAACTCTTGAATGCATGTCATGTGACTGGTTTTGTTGCTGTATGTTTAGGCTGGAGCAGCAGGACTCAGTTTGAGGAGACCTGGGCCACACTGTTGGGGGTGCTGGTCACCCAACCCATCACTATGGACCAGGAGGAGGAGACACAGCAGGAGGTATAGTATACCTGTAACATAACTCACACAGATGCTTACTTTAATTAGAAACATGCAAGCGTTCACAGTGCAACACATAGTCTGGTTGTCATGATACATTGGAATAAATTGTGGGATATAATTCTTCAGCCTATAGTTCCCTTTCTTCATCCTTCCCACCTTCGTCAATGTTTTGTTTATCCTTTTGTCTCCAGGAGGACTTGGAGCGTACCCAGTTGAATGTGTTAGCAGTGCAGGCCATCACCAGCCTGGTGCTGAGTGCCATGACCCTGCCCACTGCTGGCAACCCTGCAGTCAGCTGTCTGGAACAGCAGCCCCGCAACAAGAGCCTCAAAGCCCTGGAAACACGGTAGCTGCACATCCGTCTTCTATTTACACCGTAGTAGTGCCCAGAATAAATATGCAAAGATTTCTAAAGTTTGTGTGTGTGTTCTCCCAGGTTTGGAAGGAAACTTGCAGTGATCAGGGGCGAGGTGGAGAGAGAGATTCAGGCTCTTGTGTCGAAGAGAGACAATGTCCACACACACCACCCGTACCACGCCTGGGACCCTGTACCCTCGTTGTCGGCAGCCTCAGCTGGTAATTCATCGTCTCTCACTAGACCCACAGCTGCTGGACCTCCTCCTACTCTGATTTCTTGTTTAATTTTGTTTCAGCAGGCACGCTGATCAGCCATGAGAAGCTGCTGCTTCAGATCAACACAGAGAGGGAGATGGGCAACATGGACTACAAACTGGGACAGGTCAGAGATGCATTAAAAGAAGAGAGAATGTGGTGGATAAAATGAAGTTTGAGGAAGAGTGTGTTTCAGTTTAAGTTTTTTTTTTTTTTTAAGATATTTTTGGGGCATTTTTTAGCCTTAAATGGATAGGACAGACAAGTGTGAAAGGGGGAGAGAGAGAGAGAGAGAGAGAGGGAGTGACATGCAGCAAAGGGCCACAGGCTGGAGTCGAGCCCGGGCCGGTGCAGCAACAGCCTTGTACATGGGGCGCCTGCTCTACCACTAAGCCACCGACACCCTGCGGTTTAAGTTCTTAATTTTGATACATACATTTTCTAAAACAATGTTAAATGTTTTTAACTTATGCCAGAAGCATTTTGTTTTCAGGGCTGTCCGCCAGTCCCTTTCTTGTGAATGTGATATTTTAGGAATACCCGATGGGAATTTCTTCAGATTTGACACAATCTGCCTTGTTCTTCTGGTAGTCCACCACAAGCTCATTTTGCTGATACTGAGCTTCTTTGTTTTGCACCGTGTGACCAAGTTCTCTATCAGTCCTCACTAAATATAGTCCCCAAGTGAAGACAGTATATTTTTCAGTGGAAATTATTCTCTGCAGTCATACATGTCAGTATAGTAAAACTTATGACAAAACTTGCAAAGGCATACAACCACAAGGCAGTCAATCTAGTTTTCTTCCCTCTCTAGGTCTCCATCCACTCAGTGTGGCTAGGTAACAACATCACCCCACTGAGAGAAGAAGAATGGGGTGAAGATGAAGAAGATGAAGCAGACACTCCAGCCCCCACCTCTCCACCCTTATCTCCCATCAACTCAAGGTCAGACATGCACTCACATTTCTTCAGTACACATGCACTGAAACAAGAATGGGACTGATCACTGTCTCTGTGTTTTCAGGAAGCATCGTGCAGGTGTGGACATTCACTCATGTTCCCAGTTTCTTCTGGAGCTCTACAGCCAGTGGCTGATCCCTGGCTCCCCGAGTAACAGGAGGACCCCGACCATACTTGTCAGTGAAGTGGTCCGATCGGTGAGCTACGATGCACTCTCCTCTTGGTGTTCATTCTACATGTTCAGCCAGGCGTCTTCATTTGTATCAGTAATGGATTGCCTAAAACTGTTTTAGAGTTTCCAGGTTATTCTTGAACAGTAGGCACTCACTCTGGAAACAACATAATAGACAATACAAATTCACACCTTCTTGTCTGCTCTGGGAAAAGAAACATTTGTGGGGATCCAACAGAAATGAGTCAATGACCACCTCTCACCCTCTCCACCGTGTTCGCCCTCTTGTAATTCTCTACAGCTGCTGGCAGTGTCGGACCTCTTCACAGAAAGGAACCAGTTTGACATGATGTTCTCCACCCTGATGGAACTGCAGAAGCTCCACCCGCCAGAGGACGAGATCCTCAATCAGTACCTGGTGCCTGCCATCTGCAAAGCTGCTGCTGTACTGGGCATGGTGAGTGGCTGTTTGTGGCTCAGGGGAACCTTTTTATGGCTGAAGAGTGTGTTTGTGATTGGTTGTAGTAGTGTACCATTACCCTCTACGGTATATGAACAATCTAAAATGTATATTTCTAGGACAAAGCGATAGCGGAGCCTGTGTGTCGCCTGCTGGAGACGACCCTGCGCAGCACACACCTGCCCAGCCGCATGGGGGCTCTGCATGGAGTGCTGTATGTGTTGGAGTGTGACCTGCTGGACGACACAGCCAAACAGCTCATCCCCACTGTCTCTGAGTACCTGCTGTCCAACCTCAGGGCTATTGCTCAGTGAGTATCTCTGTTTTAAAAAACAAACATGCAGACACTGACCTCATTTCATCATCTAATGAGCTGAGCTGAGGATGAAAGAGCCTCAGTGAGCAAATGTGTTTGTCAGTATGTGACCCCCCTGCACTGTAAGTGGATCTTGGAATCAATTAGTTTTATCCATCTTAGGGCTAGTGCAGATTACAGTTTGCTCAGACAAATTTCTTTGATCCGAGACTAAAATCCTCAAGTCAGCACACAGTCTGCAATGGGACCAAGAGTGCAGTGCAAACATTGGCCACTAGGTGCTACCCTTCACATTTCAAACAAATAACTACTGGACTTCCTGTTTTAATATACTCTTAATTTTTTCCCACTAACTCTGTACCTCTCCTCTTTTTTTGTATGCTGCAGCTGTGTGAACCTGCATAACCAGCAGCATGTGTTGGTGATGTGCGCAGTGGCCTTCTACATGATGGAGAACTATCCTCTGGATGTAGGAGCTGAGTTTATGGCTGGAATTATACAGGTAAACATTCTGTGTGTGAAGCAACATGAACTCTGACGGTATATTGCACTTTTACAGCACAAAAATAACATAAAACACAGCGCCCTGAACGTCTTGATTTGAAAAAATTTGAATTCAGAGTGTAAAGTGACTGACCTCATGGGCATGGTTTGTGTTAAATTAATATTAGCTCATTTTCATCATCACCCTAGGCAAGCTGCAAGACATCTGAACAAACTGTAGTCTAGCATTAAAAAATGCACTCAGCATTCTGTCTGCTCGAGACCTCTTTTCTTGTTCCTCTCTGTAAAAATGTCTTCCTCTCTCTATCCTCTATGATCTTCTGCCTCTTCCTGTGCTTCAGCTGTGTGGCGTGATGGTGTCGGCCAGCGAGGACTCCACTCCCTCCGTCATCTATCACTGCGTGCTGCGCGGTCTGGAGCGCCTCCTGTTGTCAGAGCAGTTGTCACGTGTGGACGGAGAAGCGCTGGTCAAACTCAGCGTGGACAGAGTCAACATGCCGTCGCCACACAGAGCCATGGCCGCCCTGGGCCTCATGCTCACCTGCATGTACACTGGTAAGAAGGGCTGTAACACTGAGTGATATGCCACAAAAGCAATGTAGCATCCTGCATGCTGGCTAAATCACCAGCATGCACTGTATAAGGACTGGTGCTTCCATTACTGCTGTTGTGACTTTCTCAATCCACCGCAAACTCACCATGGGATTGAGCTAGCTGGCTAACTCACCTGCATGAACCTCAACTTTACTGTGGCATTGTTTTTTCAGTTAAGGTTAAAGTTGATGGTCTGCAAGCTTAACTAATGTCAGAGCTGCTTCAGTGAGGATGTGTCCCATTTTCTTTGCTGTACTCTCATCCCAGATTCCTTCCTCCCAAATAGTATGTAGAGTAGAATGTTGTGGTGTCCCTGCTGTAATGACCCCTCCACCTCTTCCCACAAATGATTTGCCTTCACCATTATTAACAGCTAAAAAATAAGGATGTAGACAGCAGTAGTGCAGTATGGAGTCGGATATGTTCTGCTGTTAAAAACACAAGAAAAGAATGGTCCTCCTTTCCAGTTATACTCCATTAGGTTAAAATTGTTGGTGCTGTCCCATTACTCACTGGAGTTGCTTACCTCTTAGCTGAGGGTGACTCTAAAAGAAAGAGGAAGTGTTGTGGGGCCGAACTGGGACATTCCTAGAATACCATTAGGTGAGAATTCAATATATTGCTGTCTTTTAAGCCTACAGAAATGCTAACTCATTAGCTTTGCGCTTGTTTGTGCATGCCACCATTGCATGCAGCTTACAGCACGTACTTTTCACACACAGCAAATTGCGAACCATTTTTTTATATTTAGCGATGCATGGAAAGTGCACAGCTTTTGTTATTTATGAGACACATAAGTGTTATTAACCTTCCAGTGTACAAGGGGAACGCAAAACTCTTTATTTTAAAAACACTTACAGTTGCTACATAAACAAATCGCCCCACCATACACCCACTGTCAGTTACACCTACATGTAGTTGGTGAACCCTGTCATGATGACCAATATTAGTGGTTTACATTCATTAAATCTCTCTACAGCAGAACAGACCTCTCTCAAAACTCCAGCCCTTTCTTGATGCCTGTGACAACAACAGAACTGCTTGCTCCCTGCATGTGATACCTGTATTCTGTACATACCTCTGATATACCCTATCTCTAACCCCTACGTCGTTCCCTACTAACTCTAGAAGCTCTTAGCGTATTGTTGTCCATATGCTGATTGGCTAAATAACACTCCTTTGTTGCCAAGAGCTAGCCAGCAAATCTTTCGAGTAAGCCGCGGCTCTTGAAAATTCAAACTTTCGGCATACCTCTCTTTATGTGCGGCGCAGCAAAGCAAGCTGAAGCACATTCAGGTCACAGGAGAGGATAATCTACTATGTAATGTACCCAGGAAACGTGGCACTGAAAATCTCTCCTAATACTTTAAGCACCAGTCACTTACAGAAAACCTACTTCTTAAGGCAGTGATTTGACTGAAGTTTCCACTTTTCAGTTTGAGGTCAACTAAATTCTGATCTGAAGTTTGTGATATCAGTGTCCCCACTCTAACCTCTCCCCCACTGGTTCAACCGGTGCCACCTCCCTTCCTCTCGTCCTCTCAGCGGTGCTTGCGTCGGGTTCCGACGTGACAGGGGTTAGAGGTCAGGTTGACTCTGGCTCTGCCGCAGCAGAGGCGATGGGCGTCACGGCAGGTCATGTTGGTTTCTCCTCAGGCAAGGAGAAAGCCAGCCCTGCCACTCGCCCCGCCCACTCTGACCCTCAGGCTCCAGACAGCGAGTCGATCATTGTTGCCATGGAGAGGGTCTCTGTGCTCTTTGACAGGTAACACACACACTTGCACAGTACATTCTCCATTATACAAGAATGCACACAGTTCTATTCAGTAAAACATGGTTGCCATGGGTCTGGAAAGTGCTTGGATTAATAAAAATATATAATCAAGGCCTTAAAACTGCTTTGATTTAGCTTACTGGAATCTCTGGGTTTGAGCCTGGTGCACTCTGTTATCTCAGAATTCACAGGATGATCAAATTTTTCTACATCCGGACAGCAGGGCCAAGCCACACTTTCTTTTTATATATCACTCTCCATGTAGGCTACAAGCATACAGCAATGAACTTGCATGCTCTCTGGTGGTGAGTTCATCAAGAAAATGAAGCATTTCAAATATAAACACAGCGTCTGTGAATGAGAGGCACCAACCAGGAAAAACCTACATTTGGACCTTCTCATGAATTGTGAGATTTCTGGTTATTTTGCTCATGTAACATGTCTTCTTAATGAAATCATGAAAATGTTATTTTTAATATAGATACGACACAGTAGACCAACTCACAGTGTTTGTTTACAATAACTTTGGGTAGAAAACCCCTGCGTCACGTACATGAAATGAAACGGTGCTGAACAAACACTGCCTCAAGTGGTTAGTTTTCAGCCAACTAAAAAAAAAAAGGCCCCCTTAAAACATGTAGATCAGTTGAAGTGTATACTATATTTTAATATTTACAATGCTTTACCTTGCTGTCAGACAGCTCTGTCCAACTGGGAAAATGAAGCGGTTATCTCAAAGCCACCAGACTCCACTGACAAAGTAACTTTACTTTGCAGAACACAGGAGTTGCTAGTCTACAGCTGCCTTGGTCACCTAGTGTGTGAGTAGAGAAAATATTCCAAATATAGCGTACACACAAACTGATGCATTTTTTTTAGGTGGCTAAAATGTGTACATTGGTAGATTTAGTTTATCAAATACGATAGCAAAGCAACATGGTACCAAGTAAGCACAGCAGAAAAGCCAGATAGGTCGGACCACTGTTTTTAACTATATATCTTCAAACAGTTAGTTATGGCTGAAAATGGCAACAAAAATAAATAGTTGTGTTGTTTTCACACATCTCCACAATTCAAATCAGTTGGTAGTTATCTATCCAAAAGTGCTTGTTGTTAGTGAGACATCATGGTCATTCAGTCTATATGACAAAAATTCCACAAATTTATCAAATGTTGCCCTTTTTGAGTGATGTATAAGTTCCACAATATTTGACATAACCATAAAGTAATAAGGATGGTTGAAATGCCTGTTTTCTTCTGAGTAATCATATCATATGTAAAAATGCTGATTTGTTTTATAGTGGTAAATATTGATGAAAAAAGAGGTGCACCAACAGCCATTTTGAAAAATACATTTTACTTACACTCAAAATAATCTCCTGATTCGTAATAGGTACAGCTACCTAATATCACATACCCAGTCCTTGAAGAAATAGCCTTTTTTTATACTGTGAGGCATTAGAAAGAAAATTTAGCCAAAATGTTTTTCAGCACAGATCATATGTTTCTCAACATTAACTTTTAAAACAAGATTTTTTTTCCCCACCTTATTCCCGGTTGGTGCCTGGTCTTTTATTTCTATTTCGATCTAATTTAAGTAAGCCTTTCAAGCCTGTGTATAGTACTGTGCTGGGTTAGACTGGTACATGCTACCAACTATATACATTATTGCATATGCATTGAGGTAATTTGTCCTCAAAGTGCTTGAAAAGTCCTTGAAATATATCATAACATAAAAGTGGCAACCCTGTAAACAAAAAACAACATACACTTGACTCCAACATTTTTAGCTTTCTTCATTCATCTTGGACCTCTGCAGGTTTGTGGCATCCAAAATAATTTTACAGTGGCAGCTGATGTACGTTTTGACAAGTAGTAGCAGTACGTGTTTTATCTCCCATCACCATCATGTCCTCTTTGGGCTTTCCTGTTTGTAGGATCCGGAAAGGTTTACCCAGCGAGGCTCGGGTGGTGTCCAGGATTCTGCCCCAGTTTCTGGACGACTTCTTCCCCCCACAGGACGTCATGAACAAGGTCATCGGAGAGTTCCTGTCCAATCAGCAACCTTACCCACAATTCATGGCCACTGTCGTCTACAAGGTCAGCAGCGGGACATGAGTCGTGCAAATGAGAAAGAAAATCACTCAGCCATTTAATGCTGAACAATAACAAGATTAGAAACTTAATAGCATTCTGTACATGAGGCTCACAGGGGATCTTATTATTTTATTCATTATTTGTTTTGTCAAATCAAATTCCCTGACTGCAGAGAGTTGTGGTGGTGGTTTTTATTCCCTTTCTGGCAATTTGCTTCTTGCAAGGAGCATTTCAGAGAATTTCAGTGAAGTCCAGTCTCAGTGAAGTTGTTACTTGGTACCTCTGTTGTTACCGCCCCTGCCAGCTCCTTTTGTTGTCCAAACAGACAATAAGTTGTCAAGACAACATCAAGCTGGAGCAAAGACAGTGTGTTCCTGTTGTTGTCCAGGAATCTAAAATAAAGAATAAATGAGATCTGTGCGGTCAGTAGAAATTGGAGTACAGCAAAATATGAGCAGCAATGCTTAAACCTAAATGTTGAAGTGTCTGATTCTTGCATTCTTAGTAGTTGTTTTGAGATCTTGTGTTTTTGGAGAACACCACCTCTGTGTCTGCCTCTGTGTGCTGCATTTATTGTTGCCAGGCTTCAAAAACAAACCCAAGTTAGATCTCTTTTTCCTGTAGTAATCTCCATATATTTGTCTGATTCCTCTCTACCTCTCCCTCTGCTCTGCACCCATCCTCAGGTTTTCCAGACACTCCATGCCACAGGCCAGTCTTCCATGGTGCGAGACTGGGTGCTGCTGTCGTTGTCCAACTTCACTCAGAGGACACCAGTGGCCATGGCCATGTGGAGCCTCTCCTGTTTCTTTGTTTCGGCTTCCACGTCCCAGTGGATCTCAGCCCTGTATCCTTACATGATATGAAACCCATGAGCAGGACACTGACTGGGTTTTTGCATAGAAATGGCATTAATAGAATAGTTTGATGTGGTCATTTGACTAGTTAAACAGAAAATGGTGCTTGTTGGTGACAACATGCACAAATCTGCCGTGAGGTGTGTTACCCTCAGTAGTTTGAGCACTACGTTTTGGCCTGCTGCTGACTATTAAGTGATGGACAGTGATAAGTGAGAGACAGAGACTGCAGGGATAAACAGCAAGTAGATCAGCTTAATTTTACATCTAACTTTAGTTTTGGACCAAACCAGAGTTGGTGGTTGTTGGAATAGTGGACTAAATAGATGACTAAAAGACTAACCAAGATAATTTCGGTGATTTTTATTTGTTTCTGTTGAGTTTAAAAAGTCTTTTACGATGAGTTAACACAGAAATTATGCAAATGTTAGTCCTAGTTCAGTGAAAGAGAAATTTGGTTTGGTGTATGGGTGTAAATTTTCTGTTTAATAAGGAAAGTAGGTGTAAGAATATTTCCTTTCCTTGTAGTGATTTATTAGATACGTATGAAGGAAGTAAAGTCTCTGCTCGAACACATCTTCAGGCTGGAGCTACAAGAGCTGTAATGTGAATCCAACAATCCTTTATTTCTCTCTAGCAGCAAGGCAACCGAGAGAGTGCACAAAGAAGCCTCTGCATGCTTTGCACTGCTACGCCTTCGGTCGTTTGGTTGTTACTCTGACTTGCCGCAAGTTGCTTTGTTTATATAAGTATTTATGTATGTAGGGATGTACAGCAGTTTAAATGTACATCTTACCAAACAGCGTGGTCTGTTGTCCTTAACCCCCTTCCCTCAACCAGACTGCCACACGTGATCAGCCGTATGGGCTCCAGTGAGGTGGTGGACGTCAATCTGTTCTGCCTGGTGGCCATGGATTTCTACCGGCACCAGATTGACGAGGAGCTGGACCGCAGAGCTTTCCAGTCTGTCTTTGAGACTGTGGCCTCACCAGGCAGCCCTTATTACCAGCTGCTGGGCTGTCTGCAGTCAATCCACCAGGACACATCGCTCTGAGGGCCATGGATGAGACGGACATGAAGGCAGAGAGAGAGAGAGAGAGAGAGGCCGGGGGGAATGAAGCACGGGGAGAGAAGTGGATTAGAGTGAGAAATGTGGTAGGGCGAGAAATTAGATCTCCACGTACGTCTCCCCCTTGAGTTGCGACAGAGGGGAAGAACAGAATGTGTCATTAGAAAAATCTACTGTAGCCTCATCCCTTTCCCTCCTTTACACTGATGTGAGTACAACTACTGAATGATGAATTCAGTGGGGTGAGCTTCATACCAAGACTACGAAGGACACTGGCTGCAAAACCTCCAAACTGAGGTTCTCCCTACGACCACATTCCCCCCCACAGACCATTCCTCCAGGCGAATGACAGCACCTTCAGCACCTCCTACCCAGCACCTTGATTAAAACCACATAAAAAAAAAATAACACCAATCAAACACAAAATTGGATTTGTTTATTTTCCTGTGAGGACTTGCTTGAGTATTGTGATGTCAGTAAAGTAAAATAGAGAAAAAAAAAATAGAAAATGCAAAGTATTTACTATATTTAAAGTTTCAATGCATCTATTTTTCAGTGCGTTTTGTTAAAGAGTGCTACAGGTCTGGTTAGGACACTGACAATGGGCTGACACATAAGGGTCGAAAATGCCTGCTTAATGTTGTGAATTAGTATCTTTGAAGACCTTTTTTATATTTAAGTTACTTGTGGTCGTTCTCTGACACACATGAGTCAAACAGTAAATATTTTATGTGTAAGAATGATCACTAATAGCCATATATAGTTTTTTTCCCCCAATGACAAAGAAGCAGGGGATGGATTTTGTGATTTGTGGCTGCAGAAAGGGCAACTTGATTGCACTCATTACAGCAAGTTGCTTCAATTTCTGTGTCTGTGCAGTGGCCTGTTCTGGATGTTAATTTGAGTGGACAAAAATTAGACGGGTATATGCTGGGAAGTGTAAAAAAAAACAAAACATAATACATACTTTTAACTGTCAAAGGGCCCGTATACCAACATGTGAGACGGTGTAAACTGTCAAGCAAGAAAAAATACCAAAATTGCAGTGATGTTGTCTTCTCTTTTTTAACCAGTAGCAGAGGGAAACATTTCCTCTTATTATTTTTATCACAGTCCTTATCTGTCTAGTCCTTTTTTAAAAACTTGCATTCAAGTCTCGTACGCTCTCCCGTGCACCTGAACGATTCCACCTTTCGATTTCTTGTACTTTTTTTAATTCTCAGGATGTAAGATGTGACTATTGTTGTAATAAGACTGGAAGTCATTTGCAGTCATCTTTAAATGGAGTTCGTATCTTGTAAAAAAAAAAAAAAAAAAAAGTAACTGTAAAGTAATATGAAAGCCATGGTGCATGATAAAATAAGAACTGTGTAAAGATGAGAGATTCTCAATAGACAGTAAGATAATGTGATTTCTTCTCAGTCTGTCTGTCTACACACATACACACGATCAGAAAATGAGAAATCAGTGACTCAGCAGACCGCAGAATGCAGAAAGCTCCGAGCTTATAGTATTTTATTGAAGACTTGACCTTGAGTTGCCTGGGAGTGTGCTGGGCGGCTTTACTCTGTACATACACTTGCCTTAGATAAAGACTGAATATATGTATGTCCTGTACACTGAAAGCTTGAAAGCATGCTTAGCATTACTGCTATTTTTCTTGCATAGTCCTTAATACTGTATTTCCGTGGGTACAGTTGCCATGACTGTTGTGTGGGAGAGATGCAACACAATCCAAAGGGAGCCTTGTAACCTTAGCGACCAACAGCAGCTTTGACAAATCAACAGATGAGGAAGTGTAGCGTAGTGATGCCACGTGACAGGAGTTTGGTTGTTTTTTTGTTTTTTTTGAGCTTTAAGTATTTTGTCTCGGTTAAAGATTGATAAATATTTCATCGTTCATTGTGTTTGTGCAGAATATTAAACACACCTAGCACTTAAAAACACTTGAAGTTCCTCTCATGTTGCTGTTAGGCGCTTTCTTGATATGCAATGAGTCCTGCAGTACATAAAAGTAAAAACATCACAGTGATTTGTATGCTAAATATGTCACCACTTTCCAACCTTCAGAGCAATGTGACTAGCTTCTTTTTGATCATGTTAAAGATAATGCATTCACACAATAAATGACTGCAGCTGTCATTAAAATTCCATTGTGAGGCCTCCCTTTAGCAGATAAATGAGCCTAAATGAGTCCTGCTTTTCTCAGAAGATCAACAGCATTTTCTAAGTCAGTGTGTGTAGTGAAAAAAAAAGAGGATGAAAAAAAGCTTTTCTGCGCAACTGTTCAAGGAAATAATTCAAAAACAGGACAGAAAAAAATCTTTTCATGTCGGCTTAGTATCTTCTCCAGGCAGAAGGAGAGCAAGAGACTGACTGGGGCCCCCTGCAGGGGGTAATACGATTACCCAGAAATCTTTTGTGGTTTGGAGAGGTGGGCGTGGAGGTCATGGACAAAGGTCATGTTCAACAGATTTAACATGCTTCCCTTGAAGACTTCATTTTTTCTTCCACTTTAAGAATCAGCAACTCAGAATATATTCCTTCTTTGCCGATTTGAGAATCACTGCGGTTACATTTTCTCTTACATGCCCTATAACATCGACTGTGTTTGCAATTAGCATCTTGGCTTCTAAAGAATACCTCTTTTTTTCTCCTCTCTAGAAAACAGTCGCCACAGCTGTGATTTATATGCGATTCTGAAGGTGGTTATAGAAGACGTACAGACTGCACATGATGTGATTCCCCTTTATCTAGATTCTGGATCCTGAACAGGACCATGGAGCCTCTGTCATATTTTTGGTTTTGTTTTTTCCTTTTTTACAATTGCCTGTAAAAAATGAAGAGATTGTGTATTTCAGTTCATTTTAATATTTTAAAGAGATTAATCACTGCATATGGTCTGTTGTAGAAATGAATAAATTATTTAAAGATGTTAAACCTGTGTGACGTTTGTGAATAGTATGACTTCATGTAGGTGAGTTGTAAATTCACCTTAACCACTAAGAGTGGCACAATTTAAAGTGTTAAATGTAAGGATACGGCCATTACAGCGTTCTGCCACGCTGTGCCTTGTCTTCCAAGCTGTTGCCAGCCAACTCTGATTAGCCACAGAGGCAACAAATGGTCAAGGTGACAGAAAATACTTAATTTACCAACATGTGCTCATTTAAAGGTCCAATGCCTCATTTGAAACCTGTTATCTGACTTTAAACTGACTCTTACCTGACCTCTGACGTGATCAAATTATTACGTTGTACCATTTCCTTCTGTCAGCCAGGCTGTAATTCCCTTTTGTAGTCTACACACTATAAAAACATATGTTGCACTTGTTTTACAGTGCCCATTAAGATGGGTGGTTCATGATTAAAAGGTATTAACAGGATTAGCAGACAGCTGCCATATGGTTCATGAAGCACTGGGCTGAAATCATGATGGCACAGGTATTAAGCAAACTGTACATGGCAAATGCTTTTTATGGTACTTATGATACTTGAGAGGTTTATCATGTCACCTGTATGAATTACACTAAGAATTTTACATCATAATACACGATAAAAACTACAACATTGAACATCAGATAAAGTTGAACAGGTCACAGTTTGGGAAAGAAAGTTAAATGCATCCCAACAATGTTTTAGATCATCTCATTTCAACTCTATATTCCAAAAGTGCATTAACTTTTTTAAGCTTTTTTACTCTGGTTTGCAATTGTGAACATTTTTCACATGCACACGTGACACTTGGACATGCAGGTGTCTTGCTAAAGTAGATTTCTTTAGTTTATTTCACTGGCATAAAGAATCAAATGTTTTACTTTGAAGTGTTGGGTGGAGCTGCTCCTTGCTGTCTTGTGTTGATTCCTTTCGAGGTGTACAACAGTGTTAGCTGTACAATTTAAGGAGCTTTTCCTATTTATTAACATAATTTTATTTATTTAACACAGGTGATTAATACATATAAAACACACCACAATATGATGACTTGACAATATAACCTCACAAAAAAGGAAAAAAAGTTAATACAAATAAAAAAGACAAAATAAAACAAACACATCCCTCCTTCAGTAATTCAAATAATTTGCTTTACACTACTGGTAGACACTGAAATATACATATGACAGGTATAGCATATTTAGAGAAAAATGTAGTCCCAATCTTCACTGGCACTTTTTTTTTCATTTCATGTTTAGTTGTGCTATGTTTGTGACGGTTTGTAGCATTTTTCCCCCAGAAATTGGCTTTGAAATGCATTTTTTGGAAACTGAAATCTTGATTGAGCTTTATTTATGTGTTTATTGTTGTTCCAGTAACAAAAAGACAACAAATAATGGCAGTAATGATATGACATTAAATCAAGTGTACAAAAGATAAAAAGGACTAGGGTTGCAATGAGATTTTCATAGGATAACCATCTTAGAAAATATCACTGTATCACGGTATGTGGTATCACAATTATTATTATTATCAGGTACAATGATCCTTTTAGGGAATTAAAACAGAAGGGTTTTTTGGTTGGACAAATGCTTTATTATAAGTGGGACTTAAAACTGTTTTTTAAAAGTCTGACAGGCAGTAAAAGAAGGAAGGAGATGCACACATGCAGGTGAGATTCTCTGTCCAGTCTTTTTAATATCCTGTATACCTTAGCAAATATGTATGGTATGATAACAGACATTTCCATGCCATGGTTTTACGGTATACTGCTGCAACCCTAAAACAGACATAAGGAGGGGAAAATACATATGGAAAATTAGTTGTAAAGTAACCTTGTATGCACAAACCTAACTAAATGGATACACAAAAGTGGTGTTTACAGTTGTAAGCAATGAAGGCTCATGATAACAGGGGTATATGAGTGTAACTGGTGATGATTCTTGGTGAAAAAGGGCAGTAAAGACAGTTGAAGACCCCACAAAACAAGATATAGCCTAGACCAGTGGTTCTGAAATGGTGTGCCGTGATGCAAATCCAGGTGTGCCATTGTATTTTGTGATAACCACACATTATGGCTGCAATATTCAATCGGGCCTATACAAAAAGTTACGGATTCATTTTTAATTGACTGTATCAGTATGTTGTGCAGACCCATTTCCTAATAACGAAGCAAACTGTACCTAAAATTTGTTTTTAATTTAATTTAATTTAAAAAACCTTCACAGGGAAACCAATTTGTCGCCATCCACGTGTGGGAATAAGTTTCACATTATTATCTAACATTATTTCCATGTAAAAAGAATGTGTTATTGGTGCTTTGCTGTAATTTTAAAACATTTAACATGAATTCTTGACTCATTTTAAGACATATTTCATGTGTAATAGTTGGTTGTCGATTATTATTTGATATTAGTTAATAAAAACAAACATTTATGTGGTGATAAGAGTGATAACACACCTTATAGAGGCTATTGTGCACAGATATTTTGGCAAAAGTTTGAAACCCACTGCTCAACACCCTGGATAAACCTCCCTCTCCCAGTCACAGTATCAGAGGAGATAATGTGGCCTATATGAACTTTTAAAGTGTTTTTTCTTGCATTATCTTTAGTGTTTGAAGTCTCCCCCTCTGATCTGACCACCCCCTCCTCTGCCCACTCTAAACACACCTCCCTCTCCTCCAGTCCTCCTCCTCTTAAGGCTACTTCGCCAGATGGTGCAGCCTTTTCTTTTGTTTACCCATCGTCCCTGAGTTTACTTTACTAACCCTTAGCTACTAAACTATGGACACTGCCCGAGCAGCATCACCGTCGGACACCGACAAGTAAGTCGTTTGTCTTTTTTAACCTCCCGCTGAGTGAACCCGCGACACCTAACATCTTTGTCGGAACATAAAAAAAAGAAGACCTGCATCCACCTTTTACTTAGCTATCCCTGCTTTACAACTCAGACGTATTGTGGCCAGCTGTTGTCGTTTGCTGTCTCGCTACGTGAGGGTGAACTACAAATACATACTTGGGTCCTGCTTTTTAATAATATTCCCAAAAAATTAATTACAGTAGCAGACATGGAGGGCCGCTCTTGTGATGCTGACTTTTGACACCTGTGGAATAGGCGACTGTTGATACTTTTATTTGTGATTTCTCAAACTAACTTTTGTCAATTTATCCACATAACTGTCCGCCGCCTGACTGACAACTCGGGAAACCAATGACAGGATGTAGAAGTCTGTGTACACCGCCGTTGCCATAGTTACAGACCGACATTCCAAAGACCTGGAAATCGGGGGGCGGGACTAACGTTTAAGCACGGGTGGGTGCACTTTTGAACAGCAAGTAACGGCAAGAAACTTTTTACATTTGTAACTTTGCGAAGTTAACAGAGAAAGCATGCACTTCTGAGTATTAACTGTCAAACACATGTTTTTAATTTATTTACAAAGCAAGCGTTACAACTTGAGCTAACGTAACTTTACTAGCATGTACCGCTAACCAAGCTAACGGTAACGTTAACGCGTCAGCTAATCTCAGCTAACGGTAATAGTTTCTTTACAGTTCAGTACCGAATGTGTTAGACTGTTTGCGGACAAATGGTTTTAAACTCAAACGAAAGCCTCAGTCCGTGTTGATAGTAAGCTATAAACAGCGTTAAAAGTTACCCCAAAGTTTCACTTGTTGAAGGCTGGGTCTAATTAATTTTACCTGCATGCCTGTCAGGTGTGAAAGGTATCTCCCATTGGACAGAGCTGCTGTGACTCCACCCTGCACAGGTGTGTCTGTGTGTATGGTGCCTTCCTCTTAACACGTGTTATTAACTCTCAATATTGGCATTAATGACAGTATAATGCTTTGATATTGTGCATGATTTTATAACTATAGTTACCTATGTACTATGTGGAGTAGAATTATCCAGTAAACTTTGGTTGAAACAGTAAAGCATGTTAAGGAGAGAAAAGGTTCATGAAATGTGGACTTAGCACAAGTTTGGTGACTTTAGACTTGACAAAATCAAGAGAGACTTGCAACTTGACTTCAGCTTTAAAAGCAATGACTCTTGACTTCACTTAGACTTGAACCTTGTTACTTAAAAATACTTGATACCTTACCCCAAACCCACAGACTGAAAAGTATTAAAAAGTGAGCCATAAAAAAACTCAGTTATTTTTTATTTCCTGATTTGACTTAGACTATTAATTCCCAGCAAGCTGACACTTAGTTTCTCTCCATTGTTAAGACATGATAACTGAAACTGGGATCCACTTGATCTTCGTCATGACTTTGTTTTCTTAGTACAGCACAAGTCTTCTCTTGTAAATGTGTGAACAGTTTTTCATCAGTTTCACACATTGTTCACACCCTTTTCATAAGAGTTAATACCAGAAAGACCAAAAACTACTGGATAAACTGTGTTGAAGAAAAGGCAAACATCTATTCACAGTTGATAAAAATTATTTGCATGATTATGAATTTCCAATGAACCTATTTGAAACTCCTTTGCACAACTCTTCAATCAGCAGTCCATTTATAAAATAAGTTTTGTTACAAGTTTCCAATGCTTTATGAATGTCAGAGCATTTTGCAAACAAAAATCTTCATTTTGTCCAGCAACCTTTTGTCTGTGAACTGTTTTGAAAATTATTTTCTGATTGGACACGTGTTCAGGCAAATGAAAATTGTAATTCCCCAGATCCACATTGCTTGAGCCAATCTGACAGCATCCAGTCAAGTCAACTAATGTTACATTACTGAATGCCAGTTGGAAAAAATGATGCCAAAGATTATGTTGTTTGTGTACAAAAACTACATGGTGGTCATCAAAAAACAATTGCAGACAGATGCAACAATTTCCAACAAAGTTGTTTGAACAAATAAGCACACATTTTAAAAGCACTCATGGTTATTTAAAAGTTTAACATGTTATTACTCTTTTGAAATTCAAAGTTTAGCACTTGGGACTTGACTCTGGACTTTTCAGTCTTGACTTGGGACATGAGTGTAAATCTTGAAACTTGTCTTCTGAAAGGTTCTCATGACTGACTGGCTTCTGTTCTGTTGTGCTGCAGGTAACTGAGCCTCTGAATTGGGAGAGAGTGACACCAGGATGGGAATGCTACAGTAACAAGGCTGTGCCAGTACTGAGGATAAACTTTCACCCCTCTGCTGCATTTAGAACCGCGACTCATTTTTTCGTAGCAGCTTGCCAGCAGAGCGGTGTGACAAGAAGACAGTTGAAGATGCCCTGCGTTCCTGCCTGAGCAGAGCCAAAGGATGTATAATGACTAACTGATACGTACTGAATCAATGGACAAGAGGACGTTCCCTGGCACAATGTTCAGGCAAGTGGATGCATCATCCAAAAGACGCCCTTGTGGTGGAAGCGGACTGCCCCAGCCTCCGCCATCCTCCTCCATCCAGCAGGGTCGCATCCGGGCTGTGGAGGTGGCGAGAGGGAGAACAGGGTATGGCTTTACGCTGTCAGGCCAAAGTCCGTGTGTCCTCAGCTGCATCCTGAAAGGGAGCCCTGCAGACTATGTAGGTTTGCGTTCAGGAGACCACATCCTCTCTGTCAATGACATCAATGTCTCCAAGGCATCGCATGAAGATGTGGTCAAACTGATAGGACGCTGCTCTGGTGTCTTGAAACTAGTCATTGCTGAAGGAGAGCGCCACAGGCGGCACCATCACCACCACCACCAACGCAGTGCTGGAAGTCGTCATCATAGCAGTAACACAATGGCAGCATCTTACATGGACTCATGCTCTAGTGATGATGAGCTGGATGTTTTTTATGACAACGGTGTAAATAACAACAATAACAGCAGGTCAGGCTGTGGGGCTCGTGGGGGGTGGTACAAACCCAAAATGGATTCTAAGCAGCTGGGCATCAACAGGGCAGAGAAGGTTGTGGCAGAGCTGCAGTCCGGAGGAATTTTTAACATGATTTTTGAGAACTCCAGCCAGTCCTCCAGCAGCTCAGACAAGGAGAGACCTGGGGCCAGCTCATCATCAAAGCCACGCCCGCTGTCCGATCCAGAGTTCCCTCCATATCGGAACCCCTCGCGTTCACAGAGCAACCCCAACCTGCTCTCTGAGGAGGAGATGGCCCAAGTTCTAAATGATGACTCAGTCTTCCTGGACGCAGACTTCCGTCATCTTCACCTTCAGCACCACGAAGAGCAAGACTTGGATGTAGGAGATGGCGGCGACTTGGGCCTAGAGCCCAGCGAGGGCATCCTCAATGTAGGCATGATTGTTGGCTATCTGGGCTCCATTGAGCTGGCCTCCATAGGGACGAGCTTAGAGAGTGACAGCCTGCAAGCCATCAGATGCAGCATGAGACGCCTCCGGGCCGAGCAGAAGATCCATTCACTGGTCCTGATGAAGGTGCGATTGAATGTTTTGTCAGCCATCATATGATAATAACTTGTTAGCTATATATTTTGAATGTAGGAAAAATGTACCCTTGACTGCAGTAAGTTTAAAAACCTCTAAACTTTGTCTTGTTGAGCACAAGGCCTCAAATAAGCAAGACAAGATTTGATCATCCTGTATTCACACTTCAAGAAAATAATCAACAACATTACTTTGTTTCACTGGTATAAACAGTGGGGCGTCTGTCTGTGATCGTTAAGATGTCTGGTAACTATGATTGTCTCATTATCTTCCCCTGTATCATATTGTAACGTGTTAACTATATCTTGCCAGGTGATGCATGACAGTGTGCGTCTGTGCAGTGACAGAGGTCAGGTTCTGGCCACCTATCCTGCAGAAAAACTAGCCTTCAGCGCTTGCTGTCCCGATGATCGTCGATTCTTTGGACTGGTCACGATGCAGGCCACTGACGACCACGACGATTTTCACTTCAACAACGGACGAGATGAAGAGGGCAGTCTGAGGACTTCCTGTCACGTCTTCATTGTGGACCCAGACCTCTGTCACCACCAGGTGTGAATAGAGAGACAGTGATGAGATACAATAAGAGGTTACAAATCACACTTAGAAGGAGATAACTGGATTTTATCACAACAAAATCTACTGAATTCTTAAGTTATTATTAAGTTATTCCAATTTAATTGTAAAATTATTAAGTATTGGATGTTTTATTTTCCACTGTTTTGTCAGCAACAGATAGGACTTCCAAACATAAAAAATGCAGCAGCCAAGTGCTAAATTAGTGCTCTGCTAGGTGTTCTTTAAAGGAATAGTTTGGATTTTTTTGAAGCAGGTTTTTATGATGTACTTGTCTATGGTCAGTGTGTTAACCACAGTAAATGTCAGGTGGCATACTGCTTTGGAAAGGGGCAGCAGCAAAACTTATTTTAGCCTTCTAATAGAAAGGTCTACCCCCCCCCAAAAAAATCAATATCAGTTTAAGTAGATGCTATATTGAGAATATTTTCACTGCTTTATTTCACTGTAAGACAGCTCTTTCCTTTGGGGCTATATTTTCTCAAATGAAGAACTTCTGTATTCCTACACAACACTCTCTTTTGGCCTGTTTAGTAGCCCTCCACAGAAGCTTTACATACTCTGGTTCATAAGGGTATCCTCCTGTCTCCACAGTGGACGGCATTTTGTTGTTGCTTTCATAAGAAGTATTTTTTTCTTGTATTGGTTGTCTCCTCCATACACTGCTGAAAGTCAGCTGGTCTGCAGTGTAATACAGTGCGCTGCACAGTTGCGCTTGTGTGTAGGAATGCAGAAGTTTGACGTTTGAGAAAATGTAGTGCCAAAGAAAGGGCTGTGTAACAGCAAGGTAAAGTAATGAAATATTCTCAATATAGCATACACATACACTGGTAATGATCCTGTTAGGTAGGCCTTTATTTGCTGTATTAAAAAAATATGTTTTGCTGCTGCCCCTTTTCACAGTGGTATCTTGCTTAGCTTCTGTGTTGGCACTCCTGCCTGCTTCTCCAAACTGGGGGCGTGCCTACTGCCATCTACTGTGGGTAATACACTGACTATGGATAAGTGCCTCATGCAATCCCACTTCAATAAATCAGTAATATCCCGATAAGATAAAAAATGAACACAGAAAAAAAAGTGAAGGCAATCACAGTCAGAGCAAGAAAAAAGTTATAATAAAAACCATTATAGAGTATAAGCTTTAAGTTTTGGCTGGTTTTGACCTCACAAAGTCTTCATCGGGGCGAACATAGTAGGGAAAGGGTGTTTTACTTTAGGAGTTGTGTAATACAGTACCATAGCTTTGCTACACTGAAGCAATACTAACAACAGCTAACAAGAGTGCAAACTTTTTTCTATGCAATTTTGTAATTGAAAAAAAAAAAAAAAAAAAAAGATATTGTAGAAAATGTCTTCCCATCGACTGACACTCACTGATGTTTCCTAAGGTCCATTTAGGTGTAGCCAGGAGGTTTGGGTTTGAGTGCACCCCTGACCCGGACACAGGAGGCTGCCTGGAATTCCCGCCCAGTTCTCAGCCTCTCCTCCAGTTTGTCTCCGTCCTCTACCGGGACATGGGGGACAACATTGAGGGGGTCCGGGCTCGGGCTTTCCACGATCCAGACAATGACGCCCAGCAGAACCACAGCACCAGCAGCAACAGTGACAGTGGGATCGGCAACTTTTTACCAGAAGAGAAGAGCAACAGAGTGCTTTTAGTAGACCTCGGAGGTCCTCCTAACCACAACCACATCTCTGGGCCACGCCACTGGGACAGTCCACCCTCATCCCAGCAGGCCTGGAGCCCCACCCTTGGAGCTGCGGCCCCTCACCCACCTCCTCCTCCTCCACCAGCTCTGAGAAATGGCCACTACCGTCACGATCCACACCTGGCTGACCTCCCTCACCCTCTCCCCTTGGCTCACCCCGATGTCCCTGGCAGGCACTCTCGAGGGGTCCACCCACACCACTACTCACCGGGAAAGCGGGGAGGAGCTGTGGGGGGAGGAGAAAAGAGAGGGGGCGGAGGAGTGGGAGCAGGGGTGGAGCCGCAGCGGTGGCTACCAGTCCATGTGCTGAGAGACTGGCGTCAGCAGCACCACCACAGCCACCTCCAGGGCCTGAGCAGCGATCAGGAGTCCTACGCCGAATCCACCGACGGATGGTCATCAGCCAACTGCAGCACCCTGCCCCCACCCATGAATAAGATCCCAGCCGACCGCTACCGAGCCCCACTGGCCCCCGGGGACCACCTGCCACCACCTGGAGGGAGCCAGCCTCCTCCTCCTGCACATCCCCACACCCACCGGCTGGCTGCTCACAAAGATGAGTGGGCTAAGAAGCTGTTTGGTGGAGACAGGGAGAGAGCTGGGGCAGAGAGAGGTGAAAGAGAGAAGAAACGAGGGAATGCAAAGGAGGGAGAGAAAAAGGTATGTCTTTGATAAAGTTATTAATCTAATTAGTAATAGCCTTAATTATCATGCCGACATGTATTTTATTCATTTTTATTCAATATTTTCAGCCCAGTAGATGGTCAGTCTTTCTACAATCCTGCATTCAGTCGTGTGTTATGCTGTGCCAGTTTGTGGGCTGTGGGCTTTTGGAAGAGTTGTGTTAAAACTGACCATGAGATGAGAAGCCAGGGCAGCAGGTAGCATCCCCCATCACATGCCCCTGCTGTGGAAATTTACTCTGACTAGAGTGTGTCCAAGACCACAGTTTATTGAGGCTATAAATCCATCTGCGTTCATCCCACTGCTCTCCATCGCATTCTCACCCTCTCTTTTTAAGGGCCCAGCATTTAACTCATTCAGTTCCTGAGTAAAGTCTGTCTCTTTCTCACATGTAAAACTTTTTGGTTGTTTTAAAAGTTGGGTTGAACCTTGTTCACCCCACCAAACATCCCTACATTGTGTCGAATAATGCCAGCACCATGGTTGGCTCTCTCCCCAGACTTAGTACAAGTGGATTGATAAGTTATTTATCCCCACTGCTCCAGTATCAGATCATGTATTATGCACTAGGCCGGCATCTGCCTTCACCTGAAAACCACCTGTTTCCCACAGTAATGAGACTCAACAGCAGACCAGGCTTTACACTGGTGTTAATGAAGTAAATGTATTTGCATAGTGTTTGTTTGATTTAGTTAAAGCATTTATTTGCTTACATATGATTTATTAAAGACATTTCAACCACATTGTTACATTAGTAATATGACAAACAGTAAGTGAAAACTAATTTACATTTGAATACATTGGCTGCATTATTTTGTTAGAACAAACTCCCTTTTGCATTGAGATACAGCACATTATTGGCTGTTTATTGTTTCCCAACAATAGAGAGGAACAGACAAAGAGTGAAAGATATATCCAGCCTGACTGGATTCCTTCTGCATTAATCTCTCTACAGCCTGTTTGAATCTACAGAAGTATTTAGAGAACAGTTACATCATCAACATGTAAATATCCAAACAGATACTGGGGATAGAGTCTTTTTTCCTTGATAGTGGAGGAGACTGGTGCTTCCCTGAGTAAACTCATGGTGGACAGGGTCCCAGAGACCCCCAGGAGACAATTGGAGGAAGTGTTTACATGCCCAGGACTACGGTAGCGGCTGAAAGTGACAGGAAGGTTGAACAATGTCTTCTGACTGGAGACAGCTAACTTCAGAGGCTGTGACTTTCATGGTAAGCCACGTATAGTGGTAGTCAAAATAAAATGCTGACTCTGCTGTGACAAATGTAGCTTTGCTGTATTGATATAGCCTTCTGTCTCCTGTAAGTAAAACTTTATTATAGGGCGATTTCATATAGATATTGTGACGTGAGACTAGATATCGTCTTTTTTGGACATCATAATATCGAAAGCGTTGTCTTTTACTGGTTTTAAAGGCTGCATTACTGTAAAGTTGTGTCATTTTCTGAACTTACCAGACTGCTGTAGTTGTTGCCTTAACCCACTTAGTCATTATATCCCCATTACTGATGATTTTTTATTAAAATCTTGTGTAAATATTTTGTCAAAGCACCAATAGTCAACCCTACAATATTTTCGCAATATTGATATTGAAATATTTGGTCAAAAATGATTTTTTCCATATCAGCCGGCCCTATGGTATTATACAGTAAGTATTAGAACTAAATTATTAATTATTGCATACATGTAATACAGTGTCTTATGTATCCTAAATGTATTTTTTTCCAAACATTGAATTTTCTTCATACAGACATGTGTACGTATGTATACAGTAAAAAATCAATGGGTGCCTTGTCAACCAAAACACACACTGAGGCACAAACACAAAACACAAATAATCATCTTATCAGACACAAAGCCATTTTTTGTACCTAAAAGCACGTTAAACGTAAAATTATTTTATTATCGTCACAAAAATTTAGTTCTAAATAGCCTTATCGCAGGTCTCTGTTACAGAGTACTCAGTCTTTCTCTTCATCATTTGAAAAGTCTGCATGTTTTACAAAAGCAGTCTTTTAAACATAACCTGTTTCTCTTTTTGTGTGTACATTATTTCTAAAGGGAAAGCTATTGGCATTTTTCTAACCCAATGTGTAACACTTGTATTATTAGTCTTTTTCTAAAATATTGTGATAAATATTTTGGAGTGCAGGAGACACATATCTATCATTGTTTGTTCACTTTTGGCATACTTATTGTCTTTCAGGTAAAGCCATGAAATAAAAAATCTAGGATCAATTGGACTATTTTTTTGAAATAATCTTTTCTGTTGCCTTTGTATCCTCTTCCCAAAGAGATTTTATCTGACTGCTTTGCTAAACATGATTAAATAATGTACATTTTATACATTATATTTTGATCTAATTAAGCTGGATTGATATATGTTCGCATTAGATGTATATACAATGTTCCTTAATGTATTCCTAAGTCTTGGCCACATGGTGGCACTGTTTTACCATCTAAACCTCCATAAGCCCCCAGCACTCTCATCACAGACCATGGGAAACTAATTTAGATTTTTATTTTTAAAAAAGCTATACATCTATTTTGAAAGTCCCTTGGTAGCTGAAGTTCATCTGACCACAGAACGCACGTCTTTGATTGACTTAAATGATAGAAATCTGAACTTTGAGTGCCTCATTGTGGAATTAAAGTCAGAATACACTAAATACAGACACAAACAGGCAATTGAATCCTGACTCTTAAAACGTGATACTGTGATTGATATGATTTTTTCGTTTATTGTAGAATCAAAGAGATAGCTGTTCAGTTATGTCAACTGTGCTTGTAAGACTTGGGTACATTTAAGCCCCTGTTACACTGGAGCAGTTGTTGTTTTTAAGAGGAAGAAGTGTTGTGAGTTTGGGTTTTTATGTTGACAGCTGTGTTGTTGTAAACAGGAAAGATGCCTCTTTTATGTGACAGTGATAGTATGTGTGTGTGTGTGTGTGTGTATGTGCGCGCGTGTATGTGTGGGAGGGAGACCAGGGGACATGATCATAGCACAGATAAAAGCTGTGAGTTTTCCACTAAAACATAGTCTTTCGGATGTTTCTCTGAGCGTGTAAAAGCCCTTGTGCAGCCACACCCAGAGCAGAACAACCCCTGACTCAGATCAACACGGTATCATTTTCTTTTCAATCCAAATATTCACTTATAAAAAAAACCTTTTGTTCACTTACTGCTTTGTTTCCATTACATAGAAGACTTATTTTCAACTGACAACGTTAAACTGAGGTCATGTGTGCATGTGTGTATCCACATGTGTAATCGAGTGTTCAGATCTGCGTTATCAGACACTCACACACACACACACACATACACGTACACACACAGACATAGGGTTGCCTCAGTATCCAGGCAACACCACTGGTCATTTCCTAATGAAATGCTGACAAGACCTGCTCCTAATCAGCCAGTCAGATTCAACATGTGTCACAGTTTGGCCTCTGGAGCCTGCCAGCATGGATTAATTACTAATTAGTTAGCTGGGGTCCGTTGATATTCACTGTCAACTGAAGTATAAGGAGATTGACAAAGTGTCGTTGGTGAGAAGAAGAGAGCAAGAAGCGGCATATTTCTGTTGTTCTCCAAAGAAGAACAGTTAAAAGGCTAATTGTAGACTCCTCTCGGGTTTACAGCACTTCTCCGCGTGGTTACATCATAGTCAGATGGCTTTGGACAATAAATCTTGATGACCCAGTGGCTAATTTTCTCATGTGCTCATTTTAGGCAGCCGTTTATAGCATCATGTAACAGCTGGCCAGTTTAACTTTGTTCCAGTTAGTTGGTTTCCACCAAGCAGCAACCTCCAGGGCTGAAAAATGGAAGTGCCAAAAACTGCAGTTCCTCTAATGGCCACTTGAGGCTAGCTCTAAAAGTGAGTTCATCCCTATAGACACCCATGTTAAAATCCCCAAATGTACAGTACTTCTTAGTGTGGTTACATCAAAGTCAGATGGCTTTGCACAGTAAATTTTGATGACCCAATGATTTCTTTCATGAGCTCATGAACTGCAGTTTTCTTTTTAAAAAGCTGCATTTTAGACTGCAACAATTCAAAAAAATACCAGCAAAATCCTGGAGAGACTGGCTTACAGCATCATGTAACAGCTGGCCAGTTTTAGCTTAGTTGGTTTCCACCACAATTGTTATGTCATCTTGCTTTTGTCTACAATAATTATTAAGTGGAAGTACATTACATGTACACAGTAATTAACCCTACGCAATACAATTCAAGAGCACAACATACCACTTTCTCAGATACAGCTCCACAAGTGCCATCCTGTCCCTCCCATCTGTGTGTGTGTATGTCTATGTGCTCTGGCTGTGGTTGAGGGGTGAACTAAAGTACTGTCTGGTACTGCAGGCAAAAATCACAGGACTGTACATGCTTGCGCATAACATGTGGTATTTAACATTTAAGTGGAAAAAAAGAAGAAACCCATGCATGTGTAAGAGAGGAAGCTTCAGGCAAAGCTGAGCAAATGTCTTCATGTAAGCTTCCATGTAAAGCTGTCCACATGGTATGTCGAGTCTTTATTTAACTGACAGACATTCAATTATCTAAAACACCTGTCGGACCAAAAGCACACACAAATGGGCACCGGTCAGGCTGTTAATTTACCTGTCAAAATCTGTATCGGATAATTATTTTGATCATTATGGTTTAGAAATTCTAATGTTATTATCCCATGGGTTTTTAATATAACACCCATATGGGTAAATTGACATTACATGACAGGGATGCACGACAGCATTATTAACACCCACACAAAAACCTTGGCTACTGTCCACAATCCTCCAACAGTGTAAACACTAAAGTTTAAAAGCACTCATAATGAAAATATAATTGAATATGGATATGTTAGATAAGATGAGTAGATGTTTACTGTGCATGTTTTTTTTTATTTCATATTTTAGGATGTTTAAGGTTAATACTTATACCAGTATTGATATTCGATATGATATTTCACTTGTTATTCATTTTCTTTTCTATATGAAAAAACATTTTTGTCGAAGATAGTATCATATAAATATAATTTTTTAAGAATTGTGACCAGGATATCTACTGAAAGGGACATTTTACAGTGTGAAAATAAAACATGTCAGTACTGTCTGATGAACAAACTATCCAATGGAGATACTTTTAACCCCAAACATATCTCTGCTATGCTGAAATCTGTCATTTACATTTACATTTACATATGCTGTACCAGTATATCTGCCATAAGCCAATATCGGACGATTTATTGCTCTAATTCTTATGTAAATTTGTTTATTTTCGTGGGATTTCACCAGTTAAGAGTGACAGAAAGTATGAAGAGAGATAGGGTGAGGGATAGGGCTGGGTATGGGTACTCAATACTGTAAAGGTATCAACCGAAATAACCCAATACCAAGTAATATCAAAACTTCTCCAGTCAAACAATACCAGCATTCTATTGTCTCTGTATGTAGATCTAGGAAAAAATACTATTTGTCTGGTTTTACTTGTAACTAATCACCACAAGCCTTGTACGATTTACTGTGATGTGTGATTGGCCTACTACCGCAGCTACAATACAGAGTGTGTTGTGGTGAAGTTGAGTAGTTGGTGTATTTGATGGAGTTGGCAGTTGAGCATAAAATGTTTTGTGCAGTGATTTAATAGGTATTTTAATAATTTCACCACTTCTGAATTACATAAGTGTAAAAATCGTTTGGATGGGGAGTGGTGGTGTTTGCATTTCACACAACTGAGTGCTTTTATTCACATGATGGGAAACAGCATTGTCATTTTTTAAATGATACCCAGCCTTAGTGAGGAAATTTCTTCATCTATGTCAAGCTTCTTAGATTATTAAGGAACCCTCTGCATCGAATTAGTGTGAAAGTCAAATGAGCATTGTTTGCTGTTTATTCAGCTTCCCGTAACAACTTCCCCTTTTCTGTTGGCCAATTTCTTTCCCTGACTCTTAGGCTACTGCCCCCCCTCACCTGCATGTACTGAACCTGTGTACATTTCCTCTCCTCAGGGTGGTCGGTTCCGTGGTCTCACCATGGGCTTCCCTCCTCTCCCCCAGCGCTCCTCAGCCAGACGCTCCTTTGGACGCTCCAAACGTCTCAGCCTGGCCCGCTCTCTGGATGACCTGGAGGTAGGAGAATTTGCATGCACACATACTAACACACACACACACACACACACACACAGTACTTCCATCGTCCAACAAAGTATTGAGTGTTACTGTAGCGCTCAAGCTCAGTCTGACCACTTTGTTGCAGTCACATTTGAGTCACACGTGCACCGTCCATCTCTAATAATAGCACCTCATGCACATCATACATCCTCACATATCAAGGAATCTTCTGGCATCACCGTGGCAACATACACACAATCGCAGACAGAGCCAGGATACAGCAAGAGCCAACAGACGTATACAGCCTGGTATTTATGGATTTGGACGGAGGCTGGCGTACAGCTTTGATAGGAAAGAATTTCTCAACATTAGGGTCTCAGTTTGATATCTGCAACCATACATGTAGGTGTGGAGGTATAGCATATTAAGCTGACAGGGTGCAGTATGGCCACGCTGTAGCAAGAATCCTACTTATGCCTTCTTTTTAGCTGCAAGAAATGACCTATTATCCAGTCATTTGAGAAACATGTGTTTTGCAATAACAATATGCCTATTTAGTACTACTGTACAACATATAAAGAGGAAGTATGCAGCTGCGGCTGTAGTAGATTTTAGGAACAATACACTGCTATCAAGGTTACTACTGTCAAAAGCCTTGAGACAAAGCTTAGGTTTGCACAAGGTTGTACTCATTTTAATTGTGTTTAAGATGAATATGTATGGAATTGCATTTCCAGCAGCTATATTTGTCGTCTTTTTATCATGAAGTGAGATAACAGTTACCTAACTGGCTACAGAACAATAGTGCACATTCAAGTTCAACTAAAGTGGAACATAGTGTTATTCTCATCATGCTTGTGTCTGTGTGAATGTTGGCAAGACCAAAACAGAGTCCTGCTGTCTGTGAGCACAATTCATAACAGCAGTTTTGGTCTTAAGATAGAGATCAGAAGAAAGCTAAATGTTTCCGGCGTTTAGTGGCTACTGAGGCGCCCAGGGGGTGGATAAGCACATCCCACACTGTTGCTTCAGTACTGATTTTTTTTTTTTTTTTTTTTTTTTTTTGGGAATATACATTTTTGGCATTTTTCCTTTATTGGACAACACAGTAGAGAGAGACAGGAAGTATGGTGAGAAAGGGAGTGAAGCTGGCAATTACATGCCACAGAAGTCCCTGGCTGGATTCAAACTGGAGATGTTGTGTCTTAAATTAATAGGCCCAAAATAGGGATGTTTATACTTAACTGTTAAGTACTAAGAATTTTGACCAATACTATCAGATAAACAGTTAAAAATAAGAATCAAGCATAGTACACTGGTGCTGCAGGGTGAGATAATGAGACAGCAACGTCTGCCGCTGCCCAGGCTGGAGTCATATGACACCACCAGTTCAATGCCATGGTGTTGCTGTAGGGAGAAGACTGACATTACAGCACCCCTCAACAAGCTAATGACGAAGAGGCAGAGGAGAACACCTATACAAGAGACTATCCTCCTTATTGGATACAAATGTCAATCCTCTTCACTGGTGGGAAAGACCAGCAAACATTCTGTTGCTTCTGCTACACAGAATGGTCAGTACAATGTTGCCCATTTAGCATGAGTTAATACAGCAGCAGCTAACATTCAACACAGAGCAGTTTAACGCCCCTAACAAACTCACACCAACACTGAAACGGCTTGACCTGTTAGATAATGTTAGCTGTGTGATGCTAACACTTAGCCCTGTTCTCTCACAGCAAGAGGGTTTCTGGTTCGAACCCAGGATCAATGCCAATCTTAACGGAGCTCACACTCCCGCAGCAGTAGCGTTATAATAATCAGAGAGAGAGCACAGGGGGAATGGAGCACTGAACGAAGCATTACGCTGCCTGCAGCTCTAAAATGAAATAAGATTTTATCCATTTTAATGAGTTAAAAATGCTCAGCTCCTCAGTCAAAGTCATGCTCAGCTCCTCCCCATTGTTGGGCAACGGTTAATGATTGGTTCACTAGGGTTGGCTATTGGCTGTCGTTTACAAAACAAAGTTCTAAATTAGCATCCCTAGCCCCAAACTATTTTAATTACATTTAATTTGGCTGTGTATAGTTTTTATGAGAAGTCTTCCGATTGAGTCAGTTTCCTCAAAGGCAAAATCAATTTGCAGATTACTTGGTGCCTCAAATTAGCTTTTCTGCCCACAAATTCCCATCATTGCCGACTATAATTAACAAACTATAATTACTTTCTGTTCATGATGTTATGAAGAAGAGGTTACACTCTGCTAATATCCATGTTTTACTGTCAGTCCAAATGTTAACTAGGCACTTAAGACCCCCCTACAAACACATTTCACAACCTGTCTTTCATACAATCATATTCATTTTCTTTTTATCACGACGATAATTACAAAAAATGATTCATCACCAGGTGGTAAAATTGGAAGCACCAGGGCATTTTTCCAGACACTTGAATTGCCCTCCATTGTGTGTGTTTCATACAGGGGTAGATCTTTCTCTGTGTCATTGCCAAACCATCCCATGGCAGGGTTTCTCTCCTCTTTCTCCTCATCATCCCTCCCCCCGATCCTCCACCCCCACTCTATTCTACCTTTTTCTTCCGGTCGTTAGGCCTTTTTCTCTAGCTGCTTATGCGGTAATGTCCACAAACAGAGAGGGCTTTGTGTTGTGAGAGGGGGGAAGAGAGAGAGATTGGTGTGTGTATGTGTGTGTGTGTGTGTGTGTTCGTGTGGTGATGGTGGTGGGGGGTAATGGGGTTCGAAGTGTTAGCCTGCACTTCTAATGAGCTCTGATGAGCAACAAGCTGACATTCCCCTCGTTAGTGAGGCCTCACCACAAAAGCACAGAGTATATAGACGCGCACACATGCTCACACACATCGACATGAAGAGCCGTGCACGCACATACACAAACAAATTGCATCCCTAAGTCGGTCCCACACAAACACACCAGTGCACACGAACATGATTGCACTATAATTGCACGGAAACACACACATACATACATGTACACGCACAGTTCTCAGCCATCTTGTTAGCTGTGCTATCGAAGCTTCACCAGCAGCTTTCAGACATCATGCTGCAGTTGAAGTGTGAGTGTGCATGTGTGTGTGTGTGTGTGTGTGTGTGTGTGTGTGTGTGTGCTGTACTGTATGTATGTGTGCATGTCTGCCAGAGCTTGAGGCGTGCAGCTTGTCTTGTGATCGGCCTGATTGTAGAGCTTAACCATTTTACACTCAGACACACACAAACATACCCACAAACAAACAAACAAACAAACAAACAGACAATGTCTTATGACAGCAGTAAGGGGAAGGAAGTCAGACCATACGCTCTCCTCTGGCTGTGTGTGTCTGGATTTCAGTTGTCTGATAAACTTCTCAGCCATATCATTTTCCAGTGGTGTGTATGTGTGCAGGCTAAGGGACACTGTTAAACAAATACCTGGATAACTTTTGAAATTAGGTTTTATATCACACCATCAACAAGATTAAGAAAAAGTCTCACATTCAGCCAACAAAATTAACCATTTCAAAGGACCCGCACACACAAAAACGATTCTCAAGTGGTCCTCAAAGGTTGAAATCTGAAGAGCAAGGTGATTGTGTGTGCCACCTGTGGAAGATATTCACTAAATAGGACTGACAAATGTAAACAGGCAGAGATAATCATTCAAATGCCAAACAATGTACAGGCTGATTGCAAGACTGATTGCTGCTGTTTGATCCAAGAGCTGCAACATAATGATAAGTGGAGGAAGATGAAATTTCTCTTCCAGTGGAGCTCAAGTGCCGGTTGGGACAGACAATGCCAAAGAAGATATTTTACCGGTGCAGGCAGTGTTTTCCATATGTGTGTCTGGGCATCCACTTGCTGCTTCGTAACTGAGCAAGACAGGTTGACTGTAGCCACGTATAGGCTGTCCACACATAAAAAGCAGTCTGAGCAGGCACACTGCTGAGGTGGTTAAAGAATTAGTGCTAAAGTTCAGCTCAGTGCCAATACCTGATTACACAATTAATATATAAGAAGAGTTGAAGTAGTGCAGGAGAAAAGCCTACACACACTTACGTTAAGATTAGACTAATATGATATCTTGGTTAGTTATAATCTTATTAGACGTCATCGGCAAACAATGATAAGGTCAAATCATTTTTGACTGTTAATGCTGAGTATCACAAGGTAGCGCTGGCTCAAAGTTTGACATTAACAAAAGCTTAAGCAAAAAATGCAGCAATGCAAGGTTTGTAAGTTTAATCCTCAACATGTGAATTGTAACAAACCCCATTTTTGATACTATTTATTGCCAGTATTATAACCACAAAAGCTGTTCGACGTATTTGCAGGCTGTAATTGCCTCTCTAGACAGTAGTTTTTATTGTTGGTGGTGGACACCGCATTCCCCACGTGGGAACTGTGTACCCACATGCCCACATGTGATTGACAGGAAATGACGCATCTACTAGATGTGATGTGGAAGGCAAAAGCCACATTTCAAGTATTATGAAAGACATTCCGTCATAGGTTCATTATTTCTGCTTTGGATGACTAAAGCAATGTGATAGGTGGAATCCACTCAACCTACAGGTTTTTTGATTGCGCTGCTAATTGTGGATGTATAAAGAGAACTGGATACAGTGTTGGGGGCAGGACCCTTTTCATTCCTATGAAAGTTGCTCAGTGGCACATGAAGCCAAAAAAGTTTGACTTCCCAGGTGTCAATCAATCAATTCAGTCAATTTTATTTATAAAGCCCAATATCACAAATCACAATTTGCCTCACAGGGCTTTACAGCATACAACATCCCTCTGTCCTTTGGACCCTCACAGCGGATAAGGAAAAACTCCCCCAAAAAAACCCTTTAACGGGGGAAAAAAACGGTAGAAACCTCAGGAAGAGCAACTGAGGAGGGATCCCTCTTCCAG